>NC_140937.1:86649-106750 GCF_014529385.1 Adiantum capillus-veneris | reverse complement strand
TTCTCCTGCGGCTAGGAGATCTCTTGGTAGCGCCTTTGCCACGAGTCGCTTAGCGAGAGAGGGACAGCCTTTCCTACGGCCCCCTCTACAGGTACAGACATCTTCCCTTGTAGCTATCCCTCGTGGTGTGACGAGCATTGACATCCGGCGCCGATGGGACTTCTTCGACTACGGCTTTACTCGTTTTCTCGGCGACCCCTCAGCAGACCATGAGGCAGCCTGCTTCAGGATCCATGTTTTGTTCCTTGCCGCTAGGGGAACAGAGGCCTTGGACTCAGCAGTTGGCTTCTCCTTCCCCCTCTGCGGCAAAGACCAGACAGAGTGGACTCTCGACTCAGTGTTGGGATGGTTGCACACACAGGTACTAGAGTTCTCTCACCACATGGGGGAACTAGGAGTTACAGATTTGCTCCAGACTTTGTGGCCATTGGCCAAGTTTGCGGTGACACCTCCAGACTCAGCAGGATGTAGACACATTGTGGTTTACTTCTTTGTCGATACACAGTGCTTGCCATGCTATGTATACATTCATGAGGACTCCTGGACAGAAGAGGTTGCTTTACGTACGGATCGCTCTGCTTGGGCTTGGGCCAATCACTCGTTGCGGTCACGTCTATCTAGAGGATGCTTGGATGCGGATTACTCCCCATCCAAGCTAGCCTCGAAGATAGCCCGTCTAGCTACTACGGCAGCATCTGTTCTCTCTCGCTCTCCATGAGGATCGTCTCATGGAACGTGCAGGGACTAGGTGGGCCCCAGTTTCAGCGCCAGCGGGGCCGACTGCGTCAAGAGCTTCAGCGTTGTCTTGTGGGAGGAGAGATTGATCTCCTTATGCTTCAAGAGCACCATCTGTGTGAGAGCCGCCTCAGACGTTATGGTCAGCTCTTGCGTGGACGATATGATACTTTTTGGTTAGCTGCTTTTGGACCTGGAGGCATCCAGGGTGGGGTATGTATGACTATTGCGGACTCTTTGCAGCAGGCCATAGTGGGCAGAGGGATCATTGTGCCAGGCAGGGCTCAGTGGATTACTATGCAGGTTCAGAGTGGCCTAGTGGGTTTCTTGAACATCTATGCGCCCAATGTGGCGAGTGCTTGTTCAGCGTTTTGGTCACAGATAGCTGAGTCTCTGCCAGGCCGAGCATTGATGCATAGGGGGGGCTTCAACATGTTGGAGGACCCTTCTGACAGGATTGGTGGTAGCCATGCTACTGTGCATGGAGTTGAGTTGGCAGCTTGGGAGAGGCTTTGTTTGACTTTGAGGGTCTCGGATGCTTGACAGCACTCTGGTTTTGTGAGGCCCCCAGACAGCCTGGCCTTCTCTCGATCTGACCGCAAAGTGGGAGGAGTGAATCTACCGCGGATAGATCGCTTCTACACTAGTGACCACTTCAGTGACTTGGGAGGGACAGTGGGCATCCTGGCAGGGACCTCCTTCTCGGACCATGCACCAGTGATCCTCACAATAGCAGACAGGCAGAGCAGTGGGAGCACGATGCTTCACATCCCAGAGAGGGTCTTGTTGGACTCTGCACTAAGAGAGAGGGTAGAGGCTCTCTGGACAGAGGGCTTGGACAGGCAGGACTCTCCTGCTGACAGAGTGACCACAGGCCTAGCACAGATTAGTCGTTTCCTTCTCCAGGAGTCTCTGGCTCGCCGAGCTGCAGCGAGAGAGGAGGAGCAGCGTCTCACACGTGGCATTGCTTCGTTACAGAGGATGCAGGAGCAGCATCCAGATAGTCCTTGGTTGGAGGAGCAGTTCCAGCAGGCTCGACAGGATCTTGCTAGCACAGAGGAGAGGCGACATGAGTTTGCTTTCCACCGACAAGCATCTCAGTGGACCCAGGTGGGCGACAGAGTGACTGGTGCTTTCTTTGAGGCAGTGGGACCTCGGCACTCGCATGCCAAGGTCAGTCAGTTGAGGAGGCTCGATGGGTCAGTTGCTTCTGAGCCCAAGGATATGCGTGTAGTTGCTACTAACTTTTACCGTGAGTTACTATCTGCAGAGTCCCAGTCAGAGCGTCAGGATGCATGCAGGGAGCAGGTTTGGACACAGATGCCTTGTCTTGTGACTGAGGAGATGCGTCAGAGGCTTGAGCTGCCACTTCAGCTTGAGGAGCTGCACACGGCTCTTAGGGCCCTCCCCCGTGATAGTTGTCCAAGTGAGGATAAGCTGACTCCCAGTTTTTTCTTGGAGTACTGGGACCTGCTTGGCCCAGATCTCTGCAGTGCTTTTCAGTACATTTTGCACACAGCAGTGATGCTTGACAGCATGAGTGAGGGCCTGATCTACCTCATTCCCAAGGAGGGTGGCTCCTTGGATGAGATTCGACAGTGGCACCCCATCACCATCCTTAACTCAGCCTACAAAATTCTTGCCAAGGCTCTGAGTTTGAAAATTCAGCCACTTCTGGAGAGCCTGATACATGGGACCCAGACAGGTTTTGTCAAGGAACGCAGTATCCTTGACAACATCTTTACCTTTTGGGACGCCTCTGCCCTGGCACGGCTCCGTGGTGAGGACCTCGTGATCCTTCTTCTCGATTTTGAGAAGGCATACAACAGAGTTGACTGGGACTTTCTACAGGGCACTCTACGCAGGATGGGCTTCTCAGATGCTTGGATCAGAGGGGTGTCGGCTTTGTACAGACAGGCTCATAGTCAGGTACTTTTGGCAGGAGGGAGAGGTGATCGCTTCATGCTTACACGCTCGGTCAGACAGGGCTGTCCTCTTGCCCCTTTCCTCTTTCTGTTCTATGCAAAGGCGATGAGCAGGTTTTTGGTGTCGCAGCAGGTTGGTCTACGGGGCTTAGCACTCCCTATTCGGGGAGATGAGCTATTGGACGCTGAGTTTGCTGACGACTCAGCCTTGTACTTAGATGGCCAGGAGGCAAACCTCCACAGGTGTGAGCAGGCTCTGGAGACCACCTGTTGTGCATCGGGCGCACTGATCAACTGGAGAAAGACAGTGGCTTTCTCGGTTGGTAGTGCTCATGTGCCAGATTGGATGCCAGAAGAGGGTTTCAGGTGGATTCCCCCAAGGACTGCAGTTCGATACTTGGGTGGCAGAGTAGTAGTTGCCAACCAGGTGTTGTTGGCGACTATGTGGTACATCACTTCCTGCTGGATCTTCTCGAGTTCTTGTATCAGCCAGGTAGAGCGGCTGATCAAGAACTTCCTTTGGTCAGGACGTGACACTCAGATAGCCCGAGCCAAGGTGGCTTGGCAGGTCATCACTCTTCCTTGTTCACAGGGAGGGCTTGGGATCATTGATCCAGCACAGCAGAGCAGAGCCCTTCTTGGGAAGTTCATCGTCAGAGGACTTCTTCCAGGTGAGGAGCCCTGGAAGGAGTTCTTGCTACAGCGGCTTCGTGCTAGGGTGCCTCAGGCAGGAGGCCCTTGGCATCCTTCGACCAGATGGATCTTTATAGAGATGCGCATAGTTGGTCTGAGCAGGAGACTAGAGGACCGCTTCGCTGTGAGTTTGCTTCGATCTTGCGAGCACTTGCGGCGTGGCTTGGAGCAGAGACAGCCTACATGCACGGAGGAGTGCCTACGGCAGCCCCTCGTCTGGAACCCCATGGTTAGCACTTAGAGAGGCCACTTGGTTGGTAGTCAGCCTCATGTTTCCTGGGGTCCCATGGCAACAAGTCCAGCACGCTCTTTAGATGACTGGCTAGAGTTCACAGGTTTGTCAGAGGAGGTACAGGGCCTTCAGTTTTACAGGGCATGAGAGGGGTGTAGAGCTTGTGCCAGGACATCTCAGAGTCAGTTCCAGCTGAGTGGCTCACGCCCCTCGAGCCCGTAGCACCCCGGTGGATGGGAGCCTTCACACGACTGGAGGTTCTCATCTCAGTCAGGGCCTGCTCAGAGACTGTCCCGGTTCTTTTCTTCGAGCTTCGGGTGGAGGACGCCTTCAGCGAGTTGCAGTAGAGGCCCCGCAAGTAGCAGAATGCTGTTTTCAGAGGATCCGAGTAGTGGGCATCTGTGGGAGGACCGTTGTCATAGACCCTGACCCAGCAACTCTTGAGACTGGACACTGGAGGCTGTGGGCTTGGGAGTGTTGTCCACTGGCATGAGTACAATGGGATCTTAGTGAGTGGCTATGGAGGGATCCCTTCTCTTCTGCAGACCACCCAGGAGTCCCGTTCTTTCAGTACACTGTTTGACTGGGACGTCATATACTAGCAGCTCAGAGAGAGGCCCGCCCCGCTACAGTACCTCATTGGCAGGAGGAGGGGCTCACAGCTGAGTTCTTCGCAGTTTTTTGGGAGAGGTTGTGGGACTCCAGACAACCGAGGCGAGTCACCTTGTTTCAGTGGCTGGTCGCACACAGAGCTACAACAGTAGGGAGTTGGCTAGTGCATAGTGGTCTCTCGGCCGCATGGGCAGCTTGTGACCACCTTGTGGAGAGTCAGCGTCACTGTCTTTGGGACTGTCCCTCGGCCCAGCAGGTGTGGCTACAAGTTCTTTGGCTCATGCCTGCTCTCTCCACGGCTCGACAGTACACTTTGGGAGCAGCGGCTTGGTCCACCCTCTCAGGCCCGGCACTTCAGTTTGAGCTATCTTCCACCAGCAGGATGATAGTGATGCACGAGGGGCGACCTACACTCCAACCTGCTACTACAGAGTGGTGCAGTGAGAGAGAGGAGTGTTGGGAGCTCATCAATTGCCTGGCACTCTGGTTCATCTGGCGGGCCCGCTGCTTCCGCATCTTTGAGGCTCGCCCCGTGCCACCAGCAGAGACTGTTCGTGATTTCTGGCTAGAGCTGATCCACACTCTCAGAGGACAGCTCGAGGGACTACAGGGCAGCTCCGACCGCATGCGGGAGCGCAAAGAGGCTTTCCTTCGACTTTGGCGTCCTGGGCCTTTCTACACCATGGTCCAGGGTGTACCCCGATGACACTACCGACCACCTGTGTGGCTTTTCCCTCCCCCCATTTCTTGATTTAGCCCTGTACATATGCTGGTTTTTTCATTGGGAGAGTCTCCCACCATGGTTGTTGTAGCCCTCTCTTGAAGAGGTGGTTGTAGCCCTATGGGCAGTTTCAGTAACTAATAGAAGGACCTTTTTCTCGGAAAAAAAAAACGTCAAATTATCATGATGCAGCATCATCACCCTAGTAGCACTGGAGTGGTATGCATATACGGTCTACAAGCAGGCTGTCAAGGATGTGATTTACTAAGTAGTCTTAAACCCATCTTGATACTAGTCGATAAGCCAGAATGTGATGTATTTTGGGTGTGGCTCTATGGCCGGCATTTGAAAATTGTATGCAACCATGGTCCACCACTACGAGATATTTGGATAAGAACCACAAAGGCATCTATGCAACAAACGCTGTACTTTTACGCTTGTCCCATAAAAACGGGTTAATGTGTGCATGCTAACTCCAATGCAGATTTCAAGTTTCTAAGAAAAAAAAAAATTAACCAACCATACTCTTGAAACCAGAGTAATGAATCATGGGGATAGCATCAAGCCCAAGTGTATTACACATTCAGAATAGGGTGGGATATTTTTCCAATTACCTGTTTGGGATCACTGCTCATGGCTGTGGTTACAGTTTCCAGCCGAAACACCTGTGCAAGGAGCCATGTCACATGATTTGTCCTTATAATAGATTGATCGCCATTGGAGTATGTTGCCAGCATGTCAATAAATTCAAGAATCTCAAGGTATCCATGCCGCACAAGAAAGAAGAAAAGATCAACGAATGAAAGCCACTCCTGCCAACGTTCACCTGCTACATCCGGACTTTGAGTAGATGTGTTACCTGCATTTAGCCACCCAATCAAGACTTCAGACTTAATGAACGTTTACTGGTCTAAAAGCAAGATTGGCATGATAATACTTACTCATGGGTCAGAGCAATGCTGGCAGTCATATCATGTAAATCCATAATCAAATTTTGAATGCAGTGTGTCCACCCATAACCTCACAAAAGAAACAACTACCAAGCTAAACATAGAGATTTAATGTGGCCTGTGTGTTTCAAAAGAAGTACACTGTACTTAACTCCCACTTCACATAGCACAGGAAGTATTATTCCAATACTTTTCTCCAAAAGAATGTAAACTGTGCATAGAGCCAGAGAATCCTTAGAGGACTGTAAACAATCAACCTCAAGCACTTGGAAACCAGCATGACTCAGGAAATGGAAGGAATTCAACTCTGTAGACAAGGCATTCTACCTGACGACAACTCCTACCAATATCATAATCAATTACAGATTAAACAAAAGACATGCATATTTCTGTTGCAAATATACATAGGTGTTACAGAAGCACAACAATACGCAGACAAAGTGTTCATGCCTGAAGTAGCAGGTTGCATAAGCTCTAAAATTCGATCCACCACAGCTTCACATGTCATCTCTGCTGTAAATGCAAAACTTGGCATGCTTGAGACAAAATACCCTGGGCGTGGTGCATTTGTCTGCTGTTGTGAAAATCGAGGGGCAGATATAAGGACTCTTCTCCACCAATCCGAAGAAGGAATAGCTCGTAGACTATGTTTTAGACAGCGAAGAGCCCTCTCCCATTCTATTGTACTCCTTGCAACAGCCGCTGCAATATCCTAATTCAGCAAATCAAGCTCAGAGTTTTCTTTGCCATTTTAACATATTATCTACGAGTTCAAGATTCTATAGTCAAACTCACACATGTACAATGAGATATGTGTAACTGCTTTTGTGGATGAGACATCAATACTCTTGCCTTCCATACTTCATAGAAAGGAAACCCTTTGTATTGCTGATAGTTATTATCATACTGAACTTGATGGGAACATTACTAAACTTTTAGTGTCCTTAGCCCAGCATTTGAAATTACTACTATTATCAAGTGTCCAGGATGAAATTGCATCGTTGGGCTTCCCAAGACTGTTTTTGGCTTTTTCCTGCCAGGAGATCTGTGAGGACATTGGATGCCCATAAGCACAAAAGTCAACATAAAGAGAGATATATAGGTTACCAATGACTGATAGAAATGATACCAATGACTGATAGAAATGATAGGAATCACTGAGGACTCAGGACTACAAACTCCCATCTAGGATACCCATTCCCTCCAAAGATGAGATATTTGGAGCAGATCTCACAGAAGTGCCCTCTCCTCCGCAATCCTCAAAGCGAGAGTAGCTAAGTAGTCCCACACTCCCCCAACGTGTTGATAGTGATTGACCATATCTCTGCCAAAAATGTCATATGCACACGACTCCTCTCCCCAAATCAGTGCACACAATACACACCCAAGGCATGACGAACAATATTAGCGGCTGCACTAAATCGCTGTATAAGTCAGAATCCTAGACTCTATCCAAGCAGCCGGTGAATGCTACCAAGTTCCACACACAAGACCGACCCCCGTTATAAAACGCAACTCCAGCATCAGTCTCGTATTAAACATGCATGTCGAGTCTTCATCAAAGCTAACAAAAAGCTTTCCACATCATTTATGGAATCCAGCCGCCACTACCTGCAAAACATACTACAGGCCCCTCCACAAATCAACAGATAATAGTGCAATTTAATTGTACCAGAGCAATGAAACAAAGTTACAGTCAACTGAGAAGGAAAACAAACTTTTAACTACACAAGGCAAAACACAACATATTAAACGTCAGTCACCTCGGCAGCTGGGAATACTACCAAAGAATAAAGGAGAGGGCTACATCTCAGTCAGAAATCTTTTGCACAAGGCACTACGAAACCTAAAACAAGCTCCAAGGGTGTAGTACCCAAAGATGGATGCCTTTTTCATGTGCTTATTGGTATGTCGTATGGCTAGTTGATGTCCTTGGCTGACCCCTCATTAGCATGGCTTTTATGTCATTTGGGGGTTGGTCAAACGTTCCACGCTTTTTGGGAGTCCATCCATTTGATGAGTGGCCCATTCTTATGAGTAGATACGGCCACCCCCCTGCAAATGGCATAATTACGCTAGAAGACTTTACCGCTGTAGCAGGGCTACAGTGCAAGTTACCAGACAGGCAATTATAGTTGGTCTTGAGTTCACATTGGGTGGACTCTCGCCTAGGCAGTGACACTTGGCATGTGGCAGACACGGGGAGTGGTGGTCGAGTGGACACCGTGGCCAATTCACAGCCACCACAGTTCGGAGATAGGAGTAGCTGAACTGGCAGAGATACTTTTGTTAGCAGTTGGCTGCCCTTTATGGTTGTACATATGCTCAGTTTGATTTAATCGTGGTATGCTTCCTAGACGTCTTGTAAGTCGTTGAATGTGTTCAATCTAGCACTTGCACAATTGCACTCCCAGCGGAGTGGAGCCTCGACACCCCCATTGTACCTATGAGTCCTGGGCTTGGAGCTGAGTGTGTTGCTAGCCAGTACAGAACTGGTTCCATGAGTTAGTCGAGTTCCATTGAGTTTGGAGTGTTATTTGAGTTTGCTTTGTTCCATTGCTCTATATTGTTTCCATTGTGTTTGTCACAAAGTGATGACATGGCTACCGACAGCAGGAACCCTAATTTCTGCCAGAAACCCTAAAATTCCTGCAAAATCCTAATTTCTGCCAAAAAGCCTAATTTCCGGAAATTGCGGAGGTGGAAAAGCAAAATTTTATTATTTTTGAGCGATGCAAGTCCCAGCTTTTGGCTTTTAGCTACGAAAAGAATTGGATGAGAGAGAGAGAGAGAGTTGAATTGCTTTATTTTTACTCTCATTGAGAGAGAGAGAGAATCTGCTTTTGCTTTCAAGCTTTTGGGGCTCTGCTTTTGGGCATCCCTTGTAATTTTTATATACACGGTTTAGGGCTCACTCTACAGAGCATCTGGACGCAGAGTCTGAGAGTGAAACCCTAACCGCTCTTGTACTTTGACATTGATAAATACATCAAGAAATACCGAAAGGGGCGCCAGTCTTTGGGGCCAATATCTCTAGGCACGGAACTTCGCCGGGCCAGTGTAAATCTATTGTGATCTATGAATTGTTTTGAAGTGGTTATTTGGTGCTGTCGCGATTGATTCTTGACTTGGGGTGTCCAAGTCTGTTACAGTGGTATCAGAGCACGGCCGATTTCTCTTCTACGGGAAATCCGATCCCCAATTTTTTTTTCCGCGGCACCTATGGCTTCAGGCAAGGATCAGTCGACTCCCTCTGCATTTGGAGATGCGGGCAGGGATCACAACGAAGATTCTCACAGAGAGTATGGCCCGCCTCGGCCTACTCAGGCAGAGCAAAGAGAGATGAAGCGTCGTAAATTGATCGACGACGCAACAAAGATGATGCTCAGTTTTGCGAAGGATCCAAAATTGGCAAAATATATGAGCGAGACCTCTTTTTAGGAAGTGCATGCACAGTGGTGGCAGAAAACCACTACACCCCCGAAACCCGCTCTCAAGAAACCTTCTGATCACAAACAATACTCAGAGAAGGAATTACAAGAGGTGGTTGATGCACGGGTTGCTCAGCTTTTTGACGCGCAAAAGAAAGCCAAAAAGCATGGGAAAAAGCAGAAGAAAGGCAGTGACTTCCCGGGATATTTGAGTCGCCAGTCGACATTGGACAAGGCAAAGAAAAAGAAGAAGCGTGTTCAATTTGAAGGAGTACCCAGTTCTTCTTCTTCTTCTTCTTCTTCTTCTTCTTCATCTGACAATTCTTCTAGCTCTTCAGATTCGAGCGAAGAAGACAGAAAAGGTAACAAGCGAAGCAAGAAACAAAGCTTCGGAAAGGGCAAGAAAAAGGCAAAAAAGGCTAAATCTCGCCCAGCGAGACTGACAATTCTATTGAGGACACGTCTACAAACAGCTCAGATTCTGATGATGGAAACTTTTATGCGAATAAGAAGAATTTTTACAAAGCCAACCAGTATGACTTTCTCGAAGATAAAAGCAAGAAAGTCAGAGAGTTTAAGGAAGGTGGCCACTCGATTAAGTTTAATACTTTTTCAGGATACTCAGATACTTCGAAGGCTTTGTCTTTAATACAGCAGTTTGACATCGCTTTCGCAGGAGGACGCTATTCAGAGCACTCCAAGATTCAGAGAGTTGCCTCTTACTTTAAAAGGAATGCTCGTACTTTGTGGTCCACGCTTCTTTTAAACAAGACTGCGCCAGTTAAATGGCTGAAATTTAAGAAGCTTTTTATTTCTTCTTGGTTGACGCAAGAATATGAACGAGATGTACGAGCTGCTTGGAACCATCTTTGGATGACCAAGAAAGATACAATCAATGCTTACTGTGAAAGATTCTGGAGCTCTTTTCTACCCGCCTCTTCATTCAAGAAGATCTCGTTCGGAGAACAGATTGAGCGGTTTACCTTGGGTCTACCTACAGAGATCCAAGATCATTGCTTGGAACAGAAGTCAGCTTCTATTCAGGAGTTGATGAGTCATGCGAAGCGGGGCTTTGCCATTCACTCTGGCAGTCTGACCTACCCCACAAATGAGGCCATGACACAACGAGCCGAACAGACTACTGGGAATGAAAGTAGAAAGAAAAAGAGCAACCCAGAGAAAAAGGATGCACGACCCAAGCTTACTCCTGAGAAGAGAGCTCGCTTCAGCAGAGAGGGGAAGTGCTTTGGATGCGGGGAACATGGACATATCTCCGCGAAGTGCCCTAAAAAGGCACAAAAAGAACACAATGATAAAGACGAGGACAGGCATAAGAGTTTGAGAGCAGTTGAGGAACGTGGCAGAAAAGGCAGATAGAAAAGCAGAACTGGTACCACATGGCGTGGGACCTGCACCAAATCTTTGCTGCTTTTGGGGCAAAGTGAAGAAGCAGGAAGCTCTTTTGAAGGAGCCAAGGCCAACTTCTTTTACTTGGAATTGGCGGCTCGATTTGGAATTACGCCCGACAAGCCACAAGCGGAGGTAGTTCGACTGGCACCCGAATGGGATGTTGCCATTACACCGAGCATTGGCAAACTTCGTTTGCAATGATAAGGGTGTTCAGGGCACACGACTGACATTCTACTCAAGATCCCTTGGTACCACAAGAACTACGTCGTGGTTGACTACCGGGCCGAGAAAGCGACTTTGATAAATGAAGGGCTCAGAGATTGTACTTGATGAACTTACACCTTCTTTTGGGAGAGAATTGAACGATGGATAAAGGTTGAATATGTTTTGACCTGATCAAAAGAACGCCAAGATTTTTCTCCACACTCATGCCGATTGTTTTTCAGAGGGCCTGAAGATCGGACCATTGATCTGATACCTGGAAGCACGCCACCGAACCGACCACCTTACCGTGTGAGCCAAGTACAAAATGAAAAGATTATGAATCCAATGAAAGACCTCTTGGAAAAGGGTCTTGTCCAGCCTAGTACTTCACCGTACTGCTCTCCACTGTTGCTGGATTTGAAGAAAGACGGATCTTGGGGAATATGCATCGATAATAGAGCTCTCAACAAAATCACTATCAAGAACAGATTTCTGATATTTAGGATCGATGATATACTCGACAGGTTACAAGGATCCTCGTGCTTTAGCAAGACAGCCTTCCGGACTACTTTTTGGATTATTTGAGTTTTTGGTGATGCCTTTTGGCTTAAACAATGCTCTTGCGACATTTAACCAGATGATGGACGGGATTTTTCAAGAGTACAGGCTATTTGTTGGCACTTTCTTTGATGATATCATTGTTTCTCCAAGAATGAGGCAAAACACAGAGATCATCTGCTTCAGAGACTTTTTGGGACACTTTGTCTCAGCAACAGGAGTGCAAGTGGATTCGGCCAAGATAGAGACTATAGGTGATTGGCCCGATTTGAAGAATGTGTTCGTACTACAGGCGGTTCATACGAAAGTTTGCAGAGGTTGCTTCCCCTTTGCATATCTTGATACAAAAAGGAGTCCCTTTCTCGTGGGGATCCACAGAGGTGACTGCCTTCAGACATTGAACAAGAAATTGACTACAGGACCAAATTTGACTTTGCCGGACTTGCAGAAGTCTTCTGAAAAATATTGTGATGCTTGTGGTCGTAGTTTGGGTGCGGTCTTGATGCAAGAAGTCCATGTGATTGCTTACGAGAGCCGATTGTTCTCTGGGCCGGAGATGACAGCATAGATATATGAGAAAGAGCTTTTGGCGGTTATCCATGCTCTTACTCAGTGGTGGCATTACCTACTCGGAGCGGATTTTATTGTCTTTACAGACCATCAGAGTTGCACTACTTCTTGTCACGGGGGCAAACATCTTGTCACAGTTTCACTTCCAGATTGTCTATAAGCAGGGACAGAAGAATGTGGTGGCAGATGCTTTGTCTCGGAAGCCGTTAGTTCTGGCTATTTCCGCGATACATCATAGGAGCTTCGAGGATATGGTCGATCAGTATGCCACAGATACATATTTTGCAGATATTTTCACACGGATACGAGATGGGGAGACACTAGCAGGATACTCCATTCGGGAAGGCTACTTGATGAGAAAAACCATGTTGTGCGTTACATGGCCGTTGAGGGAAAAGGTTATGACTGAATGCCACTGTCCACCTTTTACGGGTAACCGCGGCATTGCTACCACCATGAAAGGGGTAGAGAGATACTTCTTTTGGCCGAGACTCAAAAAGGATGTGGAAGAGTTGTGCGCAGTATGCCAGAAGGTCAAGTTTGACAGGCATAAGGCACTAGGATTGTTACAGCCTTTACCCATAACCACCCGACCCTGGCAAAGTATTGAAATGGATTTCATTTTTTATCTCCCGAGAACACTGAATGATCACGATGATTTTTCGATTACATGGCATGCCTGAGACGATTGTCTCCGACAGAGACCCCCAGATTTACGAGTTTGTTTTGGAAGGGAATTTGGGAGAACATCGGCACGCGGTTGCAATTCTCGTCATCGTTCCACTTGCAGACTGACGGGCAATCTGAGATTGCCAATTCAGTGGTTTTAGATTTATTGAAGTCTTGTATCTCGGATCAGAAGACTCAATGGGAAAAGAACTTACCTTTGGTGGAATTTGCCTACAATAACAAGATACACTCTTCGACGGGGAAGACGCCATTTGAGATTGTTGAAAGTGCTGCGAAGGTTCCATCCTTCCTGAGCACGAAAGATTAGATATTTGAAACGGATGAATATTCGCGAGATTTGGATACGGGTTTTGCCAAGGTTTGCGAGACTTTGCAGAAGTCTCAAGAACGACAGAAAAAGGTAGCGGATCGCCATCGTCGCGACTTGAAATTGAAGGAGGATGATTGGGTGCTCTTACGTTTTGAGAAGGCATGCCTAAGAAAGAAAAAGGGAAAGGAGAGGCTTTTTCCAAAGCTTAGTATGCGATACTACGAACGTTTCCAGATTACTGAAAAGATACATGATGTCTCCTTCCGATTGAAACTGCCAGATACTTGGAGGATTCACAATGCATTGCATGTGAGTCTCTTGAAACCTGTTAAGGGTGATGTGCCTGATCATGGGGAGCCTGATGAGCAACCCGCAGTGGAAGAAAACGAGAAGACCCTTGTTACTGAACAGAATTTGGCACATACGGATACGAAGAATAGAAAGTCCAAAGGCGGTTCTTGGTTAAGTTCAAGAACTTTCCTGCATTTGATGCGAAGTGGATGGAGGAGGAGGACCTCAGATTGTGAAACTTTACCTCGATGCTTTGGTTTAGCATAGTCTAGTCCAAACGGAACCCGGAAATTCAGCTTGGCCGAAGATCTGGTGCAGTGGGATGCACAAGAGGGGAGTAACTCCGCTCCTTTGTCAACAGATGCCTTGATTTTGATAATAAAGTCACTGATGTCTCTTTGAGCTTTAGGGATACTTAGAGCTGACAGTATTCTGCTGGATGACTTTATGAAATGGAATTCCTGATAAAGATACTGATTTGTTCTTGACTTCTTTTGAGTGCAAGAACTAATAGCCAAAATGACTGCAGCATTTTGGTATGATTGATCTCGAATAGACATGGTTGCAATAGGGGTTAGTCTATCGGACATAGATGAGGTCCTAATTGGACCTAAATGTGATTGCTAGCTACATTGCCGATAAATCATGGTCTAAGATCCGAATGAATGTTGGATGTCTAGTGATGTCCTGTGATGTCGTGTGATGTGACTGTCGATTTGGTACATGTGCTAGATGTGTGTCCCTAGTACGTAGGTACTAGCAGTCAGTGTCTGCTAAGACGGTTTATGGCTTTTGTCGGTTTTGCAGGCGTAATTGCGGTCAATTACAATGCTTTCAAGAGGGGCGTATGTCACAAAGTGATGACGTGGCTACCGACAACAAAAACCCTAATTTTTGCCAGAAACCCTAAAATTCCTACAAACCCTAAGTTCTGCCAGAAACCCTAATTTCCGGAAATCGTGGAGGTGGGAAAAAAAAAATATTATTTTTGAGCGACGCAAATCCCAGCTTTTGGTTTTTTGCTACGAAAAGCATTGGATGAGAGAGAGAGAGAGAGAGAGTTGAATTGCTTTATTTTTACTCTCATTGAGAGAGAGAGAGAGAATCTGCTTTTGCTTTCAAGCTTTTGGGGCTTTGCTTTTGGGCATCCCTTGTAATCATTATATACACAGTTTAGGGCTCACTCTGCAGAGCATCTGGACGCAGAGTCTGAGAGTGAAACCCTAACCGCTCTTGTACTTTGACATTGATTAATACATTAAAAAATACCGAAAGGGGCGCCAGTCTTTAGGGCCAATATCTCTAGGCACGGAACTCTGCCGGGCCAGTGTAAATCTATTGTGATCTGTGAATTGTTTTGAAGTGGTTATTTGGTGTTGTCGCAATTGATTCTTGACTTGGAGTGTCCAAGCCTCTTACAGTGTTGGCGTAAGGTTTATTGCACATTGCACTGAGGAGCACCCACAATAGAGAGCACGACATACTTTTCCTGCTGTAGGTGCTCTCATTTTTGGCACGCCGGTAGGACCTCAGCTGAAATTTCACTCTGCTGAGCATACATGGTCGAGGAGCTAACTGGTTAAGTCTCTCACCTGGTCTAGTCTAGTACACCTTCACCTTCGTCCAGCTTGGTCTAGGTGGCCTAGTCTCTCGCCTTGGTCTAGTTTGTTGGTCTAACTGGTTTGGGCTAGTCTCTTGCCCTGGTCTAACTGGTTTGGTCTAGCTTGGTTGAGTACGGTTTCAACTGGTCTAGTCTGGTCTAGTCCATCCTCGCCCTCGTCTAGCTAGCCTAATCTAGTCGAATCGAGTGTAGCCTAGTCAAGTCGAGTCTGGTCTAGTGGGTCTAGACTCTGTCCAGTAAGTTCAAGGGTCTTCTTTCCAAGAGGTTGGGTGCATCTGTTGCTATTGCATGACACATACAAGGCAGTCTAAAGATCGATCAAGGCCCCTACGGAGTCCTCTGCAGTACTACCATTGAAAGCGTCAACCTTTCTTACCGAGTGGAAGTCCTCCACCCCTGCTTCCACTAACCTCTCTGGCATCTACCTCAACCAGCTCCTCACCACCCTTATCACCTCCCCAATACACTTTCCGCCAACTGTGTTACAACCGACCCCTGAGCATACCACAATGGAGGAGCTGACAAGCCTTCTTGTGCAAGTGAACATAAAGTTTCCGACTTTCAAAGGACTCTACACAAAGGATGCAGACGACCACAACGACTCTCCTCAAGTAGAGACCACCTCAATACTTTTGGAGGTCCTTCTGACCCTTTTGACTTCTTTATGCAGGGAACTAGAAGCACTAAAGTTACAACGAGCTCTTCAAGAGGAGAGATCGTTCTCTTTTCGACAGGAAAAGCCTCCACATCAAGAAGCTTTGGACCAGATCAAGCAGGAGCTAGAAGAGCTCAAGGCTCAGCAGGAATCTAAAGCTATGGCCTGGTGTAGCTCCGCGCGTTCTCCCGGGCATCCTCTACAAGGAATGCCCGCTTCGAGCTTACTATCATTCCTATGAGAAGTCCGAACGTGATGACAAAGAGTGCTATTATCTGAACGGATTGCGGAAATTACAACAAAGCCTCGCCCCTACGCTTCAACACGGCTTGGCTCTTGCATCCAATATGGTTTCCCCTATGGCCATCCAAACAACCAACACATTGACGAAGGCGCAGTGCTGGTGAGACGGCAGGAGATTGAGAAGTCTATCAGGTGCTTGATGGTGGACGAGGCTGGTGCCCCCATTCGAGCTCGAGCTGCCCACCTTCGAAACGCTGCCATTCTAGCTTTTCGCAACTCTAGTTCGCAGTTTGGCCGCTTGGTGCACGTCTTAGCCAAAGAGGCCCCAATGATACAAACATGAACTTGCATAGGATAGACATCGATTCCCCCTTCCACAAGAAGATTTAGAAATTTTCTCATGTAGGAAAAGGGATACTTTTTCAGTGTTTTTCATACAATGCATAACATCATGAGCTTTGCGCAGGAGGCACCGCATACCTAGCTAGGTTCGATTGGGGGCGGGGGACCGTCGGCCCCCCCTCCGGGCCAGCGGTCCCTCGCCCCCAATCGTACCTAGCTACGTATGTGCCACCTTTGTTGACAACCCCCTCTATGCAATCTATGCAAGGTATGCAAAGCGCTTTCCCATCTCGAAGTTTTTATCATGCTAGTACTCTCTCAGCCCCTTCCACCTCCATGCAGTAGGCATAGTTACATGGGACGGAGGGTCGGGGTCGGGAACAGGGACGGGGACGTGGACGTGGACGTGGACGGGACGGCAAAAGTAGGAAACGGGGACGGGGTTCGGAACGGCAGAAAAAAAAGAGTTTTTTTGGCATTTTTTGACCTACACATGCAACACACATAGAGCATCACTTTGATCACAAATTTACACTAAATAGACCAAAGAACATGAGTCATATAGACGCAAATGTGCTAATAAAACATCGAGAAATGAGGACACAAAGGGTGGCTTTTATAGCCATTGGGGTGCTTCAAAGTTCAAACATATGGCTATTGGAGACGAACTAGCCACTAGAAATGATCAGTTTTTCAAATTTTAAAAAAGTCCCCTCCCATCCCCTGCCGTCCCCTCCCGTCCCCGAGACGTTTTGCCTGCATTCCCACTTGGTAGCCCATTTTCCGTCCGTCCCCACCCATCCCCGTCCCGGAACCGAGCGTCCCCCGTCCCTAGGGTCCGTCCCCTGTAACTATGGCAGCCCCCCCCCCCCCCCCCCCCCCCCCCCCCCCCCCCCCCCCCCCCCCCCCCCAACTCGCCCGTCCAATCGCCCCATTTTGTGCTACAAGTGCGGGGAATATGGGCATTACCAAAGCAAATATCCCTTGCCCAAAGGATCTCCGCCTTCACGTCATTGCCCCGAGGCTAAGGATCACTACACTAAGGATGGTCCCAAGCAACGGGCATCCACGTCTTCAAACCCAAGTCCGAACCAAAAAAGTTCACATTTCCTAAGATCAACCTCATAGCGGTAAGCATCATTCCTCAACTATCACCTGCTACACATGTGGTTACCCGTCCTCATTCGGGCACAAAGAGCAGCCCTCGGCCTCAGCCTTCCCGAAGGTCCAACTCTTCTATCTCCACTTCCACAACCTAGTCCACCTGCAACAACAGACAAGCCACCCACTGGTGCCAGCTGCCTACCGACCTCTATGCTACATTGATATTGATGGGGCCTTCTTGGAAGCAGTGTCCAACTTGCAGCAAATCAAAGTCCTAGAGAAAGCGTTGATAAAAGGAGAAAAGCCTACAGCAGAGACTATCTTGAAGAACAACTTTAAATAAGTATCCCTTCACGACATGCTAAAGCTGGATGCAAATCTTCGAAGCGACACCCTTACAGTCATTCAATCCCTATACCCCAATGAAGGGTCCGGTGGCGGGCACCTCCCAGTCCAACCCTCCAAGTCCTACATGATCTCCTATCCCATTGTTCCCCTCATTGATTACAAGAGTCCTCGTCTAACTATGTCTATTTGGGCCCTGGGGGCAACGATTTTCAGGTTTCATAGTTGATCGTGGATTTGGCATCAACCTGATGCTTGAATTCACTATGTTGGCATTAGGTCTCCAGCCTACTAGGCCCGCCCCATTCACAGTGACTTTGGCCGACCAGAGAATTGTTTACCCCTACAAGGTGCCTTTGCAGGTGCACAACTTCACATTTAGTCTGGATTTTGTGGTGGTTCGTCTTCCCCAGGTTGAGGGCGGCTTTCCTTTGCTCATCGGCAAACCATGGTTGCGGCACACTAAAGCACTTTATGACTGGAGAAACGACGCTATGTGGATACATACTCCCAGCTCCCCAATGAAACCCATGCAACTTGAAGATGTCACAAGAGGGGCACCACGTGCCAATAGAAAAGAGCAGATTGAACAGACTTTTGGCACTTCAATAACAACTGAACTAAAAAAAAGGGATGACACAGGGAGTGGCGAAGTTCCACCCCAGAGAGTATTGGCCCCAAACCTAGGTGCCCCTTCCAATATTTCTTTATATTACTTGAACTCAGTACAATGCTGGTACTCCACCCTTTGCACCTTCGTATTGAAGCATGCCAGAGAATGAGCCCTCTTCACATATTTAAAGGCCCTTGGCCTTGAAAAGCAGTTACATGAAAAGTATTCAAACTCAAAAGCAACTGGTCCAAAAGCTACCAGTGCAAAAGCAAGAATCCGTACAGCTCTGCCACATCAGCACCAACGTAAAACGTGGAAATCCGTACAATTTGCCACGTCAACAAGCTAACAAAATCCGAAAATTTGTATAGGCTGCCATGTCAACAGTCAACACAGAATTCGAGAATAGCACAGAATTTGGGAATCTGTACTTCTCTACCACCTCATCAGCTGGTTACGCTATCTTTTGTGTGTGTGAGGGTCCACCTTTAATTTGATGCCTTATGTCACTAGGGCCCCATCGGACGGGGTCCCATAAGTTGGTAAGACTTCTTCTGCTTGTTCTTCTTAGGGTTTAGGCCCCTCCGCCATGATCTAAAGGTTGGCTACGTTCTTCAGTGACTTGACACGTCACTAGTTTGTGACATCCCCCCTTCTTGAAAGAAAGTAATCATCCGCGATTACAGCATACCTTGAAAACAACTCAAGTTAGCTCAAAAACTTCCGAGGGTCATTCCAAGGGACATTCGGTGGGACAATCAGTTTTCTCACTGTCAAGAGACGGGCACCACGTGCCAACACAAAAGAACAAACTCAATAGACTTTTAGCACTTCAAATAACAACTAAACTGAAAGAGATAGATGACACGGGGAGTGGCGAAGTTCCATCCCAGAGAGCATTGGCCCCAAACCTTGGCGCCTCTTTCGGTATTTCTTTATACTACTTGAACTCGGTACAAAGCCGGTACTCCATCCTCTGCACCCTCGTACTGAAGCATGCCAGAGAATGAGCCCTTGGCTTATATTTAAAGGCCCTTGGCCACAAAAAGCAGTTACATGATAATCTTTCAAACTCAAAAGCAATTGGTCTTCAAAAGCAGGTGCTCAAAAGTTGCCAGCGCAAAAGCAGGAATCCGTACAGCTCTGCCATGTCAGCAACCAAAGTGTAATGCGGAAATCCGTACAATCTGCCACGTCAACATGTCATTAAATCTAATATCTAACCAACCCAAATGATTTTCTCATTTTAAACTGATCATTTAATGTGGGATAATGGGAACAAGGGTTAGAATATAGACATGAGCTTACGGATCTATCTCAACACAGGGCCAATGGTAAAGGGACCCAAATGAGAGATGGGTCTGTCAAAAGAGCAAGGTTAACTAATGGAGGTTAAAAGACCTTAGGGTTAGCTTCATTAAAGACCTCCAATGGTTAGTGTTAAAAGTCCTTTGACCTTAGGCAAGCTAGGGCTGAGCTTGAGGTGCAAACCCGACCTAAACTTGCCTTCGACCTTACGCAAGCTAGGGCTGAGCTTGAGGTGGGAACCCGACCTAAACTTGCCTTTGACCTTAGGCAAGCTAGGGCTCGGCTTGAGGTGGGAACTCCACCTAAGGTGCTTGTCATGCTTGATGACTAAGGTACTTGAGGTACTTGTCATCTTTAATGAGGAAGGTGCTTGAGAAGCTTCCCATGCATGGGGGATAAGGTGCTTGAGTCAAAAAGAGACCCTACAAACTTAATGAGGAAGGTGCTCGAGAAGCTTCCTATGCATGAAAGTCCCAAAGTTAGGGGAATCTTTGACCTAACCTTCCACTCACCCAAAGGGCACCCCTTTTCTCAAAGG
>NC_140937.1:57460-86449 GCF_014529385.1 Adiantum capillus-veneris | reverse complement strand
ACTTTGTTTAATAAGTGAAATTACTCTCTTCCAAAGATCTTGTCTATGAGGCAAAGATTTACAAGACGAGATAGAAGCAAGCCGACATTACAATTGTGCTAGAGGAAGTAGCTGCTACTATAGTTCAGCATTGTGGCATGATATTTCCATGTGCTCTTGTTCATTATAGCAAAAGGCTGATGTTGATATTCAAGATTGGAATGGAGGTCACCTTGAGCAGTGGATTCAGGCATGTCATTATCATGATGGAAGCAAGACTGCAATCGAAGAGTTTCAACACACATCCAGAACTGTACAACAGTTCATAGACAATATTTGTTGATTTGCAATGCTCTTCTACAAATGATGAAATTCATGCATAGTCACGACTTCATTCACAATGATCTACACACTAGAAATATTCTACTATATTTTGGCGAGGAAGGATTGTATGCCGAAATCACAGACTTGGGAAAAAGTACACCATCAAACACTTTGGCAACATTTCCCAAGCTGCCAAATCTCACCCCTCAAACTAGAGCTCAATTCAAGCGAGATTATCCATGGACTGCCCTTAAAAATACCAGCACCAATCCTCCTCCTGTCACCAAAGCATCTGATATATATATTCTCTCATATATTCTTAGATGCTTGGTTGCATGTATTCCAGAGCCCTCGGAGGTTCTCAAGCCCAGATTTTTGCAAAATGTAAACAAACATCTTGCCAATGGAAATTTTTCCAAACCCTTAGATAGGCCTAGAATGTGGGATCTAAGCCTTTGTTTGAATGGAGCCCATAATGTTGGCTATCATGTTGTAACCAAATTTATCTTGAGGCCTATTGATGATAATATCGGTAACAATATTTTTGTCATTAATGGTGTGCAATGTGTGGTGATCTTTCAAACTAGATCTTTAATCGTATTTTCATTCACATCTTTAAAGTTCTTCAAGTTAAGGTTTGAAAGTATTTCAAGTTGGGTCGCTGAAATTCTCTAAACTATCTCTCTTTTCTAAGTGCTAAGATTTGTCTCATAAGAGTTTATTGTTTTTCATTTTAGGTATGGAAGATATTCCTCCCGACCAGAATGCACAGCAGCTTAATGATCCTTTGCTTAATCATGCATTGGCACAACAAATTTACAAAGAGGAAGAGATTCATGTGGCTCAAGGAGATCTTAGCGCTTTGATTGTGTCCCAAAACTTCAAGGGGAGACACTGAATTACAGGCAATGCAGACAGCTATCCCCAAATCACTTTGTACGCAATACATTATTTTGAGTTAGTGGAAATGCTTCCTTGAAATTTTCAAATTGCATCACACTTTCCTCGCAAGAAATATACTTTCAAGATTTATCCAAGTGTACAGATTGCCACCAAATAATAATCAAGTGGCAATTCACTTTGTTCAACAATGTTATTGTTATTATGTATTGTGGCTCAAAGTAGATTGGAACAATTGTGCGACTATAGGAGGCGTTGGCAAAGGACGCCCAACCAAGAAGATTCATGCACGGGAAGCCAATCAAGAATATCCTCCTTGCAAGAGAGGTTACACATATTTCCCTGAAGAAACCACAGTCATTGAGTAGCTCGCAACCCAAGGCGTGGATTTCGCAAGTCAAGGAGAGACCCCAACCATGCTGCACGCTCGTATAGCAATACTAGAAAGAAAGTTGGCATGGTACGAGGCAAGATATGGGCCTGTTATCAAAGAAGAGATAGGCAATGCGGGTCCAAGTGATTCATTCGAGAATTCAAAATTTCATGTATCTGATCTTTTAGGGATCCAACCCATGATTTAAATTAAATCTCCCAAACAATACTAAGCTCTTTTTGTATCTTAAATCTCAATTTGTAACTAATGCCTCTTTTTGATATGTAAATATATATTTGTTGGAACAAATTAACCTGTCGAATGTTGTTGCAATTGTGTAAGTTTTTTTCTCTCTCCCTCCCTCTTTCTGACAATGATAGAAAGAAGATGGAGAGAAAGAAAGACAATGAGAGAGGAAGAGGAAGAGAGAGAGAGAGAGAGAGAGAGAGAGAGAGATAGATAGATAGTTCTATTGTCATCCTCACAGGTCAAATATGACTTATGGGACCAAATGAACATGTCACGGTGTGAGTGGAGGTCGTAAGTGACTCTCGATGCTCAAAAATGGCTAAAATGAGCATCGCAATAGAGAGTCCACATAGTGATTGGAAGAGGAAGGTATATAGGGAAAGCTCATGGCTGAGTATATGGGAAAAACAGGACCTAATGTGGTCAAAATCTAAGCACTCAAGTAGTGTGTGGTACTCACTCTCTAGCATTTGACGAGGGTATAAGGTGCAAAGTCGATGAGACTCCACTCCAGTGCCCCAATGTCTTGTCTTGCAACGTAGAGAATGGGAGCTAAGACAAATGGAGGCAATGGTGTGGATCGCACTCAACGGGATGGGCTCAAGGATGTAGGGATGGGTTCGATTACCCCGTTCGGAGAAGAAGAGAGATTTGTAGTTTGGAACAATGTGTATAATGTATTGGCTGAAGCGAGAACCTCCGGATTTCTCCCAAGCCATGATACATTGGCGTTGTAAGAAGGCCTCATTAACTTGAAGTCAATTGATGCATCCTTGACCAAGTGACATGCATCCCATCTTCCAACCCATTTCTCGATGTCAAGCATCCACCCCGAACTTAGTATTTTTCTCTTGCATGTCTTTTGGACCTTTTGACTTGCTTCATTTGCGATTCTAATAAGTCGATACAAAGGGCTATGTTGTGTCTTAAGCATGTACTCCACAACCCTTTGCATGCTCGAGACCTCAATGGGAAGCGATTTGGACTCAAGAAGTAGGAGCATGTAGGGTGTTTGTGTCTTGACTTGGAGAAAGTTGGTGAGGAAACACTTTTGGACATTCTCAAACTCTTTCCAAGTAGACTTCCCGATGCTACCACCCCACATCTTCACTCCATAAAGAAGCACTGGTGTCACCAATGTGTCAAAGAGGTGCTTTTTGAGAGCCCAACACTTGATCTCTCCAGCATTGCACGTGTTCTCAAATGCATAATAAACCCTCTTTCTCGGCTTCCAAGCAACACATTGTGCAATCCTTCCATTTATGATTGGATGAAACATCAAGGCCAAGGTACTTGAGGCTATCTACCACTTCAAGCTGCTATGCAATGCATGGATTTTTGTTATTGAGGGTCTTTACAAGCATAACCTTGTTTTGGATCCATTCACGATCAGCCCGCTATGTAGGCAAAAGCGTTCCAAGACACTTAGAGAGAGAGAGAGAGATTATGAAGCTAAACTCCACACAACTTTTGCATTACAAAATTAATTGAGAATATAGTACAAACTTTGAAGCTCATCCGTCCCCTCAATCTTAGGCACAATGTCATCAATTTCTTCGACATCTGAACATTCCGGATCAATATCTTTTGGGTTCCATTCCATTTCATCATCGGAGTTGAGCTCATTTGCAATTGCTTCATGTGTTTGAAAGCGCCCAAAGCTTTCTTCTGTGGCACATGTGGCTAACTTTGCTGGCTTATGCATAAGTTGCATGTTACAAAAACATACACCAAGTCCGCAGCTCGTTTAGGACTTAATCGATTTCATTTTTTATTATGCACAAAGGCAAACAAAAACCAATTTCTTTCACATCTACCACTTGAGGCAGCAACAGACAATACTCTCACAACCACATGTTTAAGTTCCACACTTTTCTCCACCAAACTGGTGCGCTCATCGTCTTGATAGCATCTACATGCCAAGAATCCTCAAACATTCCTTCTTTGCTAGTACATGCCATATTTTGTGTGTATGCTACCTATCCATCCACATTGCCTAATAGTTGGACACACTTTCTTGAAATCACTAATCACTTCATTGTTTGAAGATTGCTCATGCATCTAGAACTTGGGATCCAAGACAAACCCTCCTCCATGTAAAGGAGTATGCAGCTACTCCCATCGTCTTTTGACAAACGACATCATCATGGATTTCTCGTTTCCTACATAAGATGTACAATCTTTTAACTTGTGAGAGGCTTCATGCATGTACTAGTAAACCTATCCAAAGATAGAGGCTTCTTTGTCCACTACTCGTATCAGATGAGTGAAGGGTTTTGTGACAATAACAATTTTGTTTACATTTCTCCCAAAAATAGGAGAGTTTACAAGCTGATAGCATTTGGAAGCAGCAAGTTCATATTTGGGATATTTATCAATCCAAATGTCCCATATTTATCTGCCACTATTTCAACAAGGACTACTTTAACCTGTTGCAATGTAGAGAGAGCATAATACGTTGTCGCAAAATGGGTCACACAAAAAAATTTGTAATTTTTTTGTTGCAATGTAAGAGAGCATAATACGTTGTCACAAAATGGGTCACACAAAAAATTTGTAATTTTTTTTGGGGACTTTGTTCTAAATAGAGCATAAGAAAATGAATGCTCTCTTATTAACTTCACCAAATGGTTTGCATCTAGAAGAGTTTTCTTAATAGAAGAAATTTTTCCACAGTCCTTTAAGAGCAGATTCAAAGTGTGAGCAGCACATGGAACCCATGTAATCTATACTTTGCTTCAATTATTTTCCAACTGCTTTGTAGCTAGATGTATTATTTGTGACAACGGCTGTCACATTTTTAGGTCCCCTGCTCTTCTGATTGAACGCTCATATATACCACAGCAAGATATCCACTAGTTTTCTCTTTCAGGGATATATCGATCGCTTCAAGAAAGATAGAACCTCTTCGACAAATCAACATCGCATTAATCAATGGTTTTTTCTTAAAAAAATTCCAACCATCTAGAGTGATTGTGCATCCATACTGTGGCACATAATCAAGATTTGTGCGCTTTAAAATATTCTTTGATGTAGTTTTTACTTTATCTAAATAGTTTGTATGCATCTTATTATGATCAGGTACCACAAAACCCTTCTTCGTTGTGCTCATTAAAGCATCTTTGAAGATAGGATTTTGAATGACATTAAAAGGAATTCCACATGCAACAAATGCTTGCATCCACTTAAGATGGAGTTCAAGTAACCATTGTTTATCAAATTCATAATGCAAAGTAGGACCACTTGGTGCAGGTTCTCCTTCAGTCCATGCTTCACTTTGGCTTATGTTAGTAGATCTTGCGATAGGATTAGAGCTACAAGCCCCAACAAAGGATGAATGACACCCTCCTTGACCTTTAGTAGGGGTTGAGGGAGGGTTTTGATCATTCTCGAGTGTCATCTCCATGTCCCCAGCCATAGATGGAGCCATCATTTTGGGACCTTCCTTTTTTTGCCTCAAGATGTACTCTCTTTGCCCTAAGCGCCCACTCCAGAAATTTTTCTTCAATACCTCTGGGGGGGTTTTGCAAGTTGTCACCTTTCCGGAATTTAGAATACATATTCTTTTATCCTGTTAGCATTAATTTTTGCTAAAATTATGGCCGCAAGTTTTACACCTCGACTTTGATGTAGTCTTTCCATTGACCAATTTATCTACGTAGTTCCACTCATATCCTTTCACCATCTTCTTAAGTTATGCAAACTCAAACAGGACCAATTACTAAATACACATCTAAAATCGAACTCTAATACCATTTACATTACTTTATTCGTCAATGTTTCAAAAAAAACATAAATTTTCAACCTCTTTAAATTATAAATACCAAAAATAAAAGTTTTTTCAAGTGTGCGTTTTCATTCTATACCTAAATCATGCAAATAAATTGCCTAATCTATCTCAATAACTTCCAAACATGAGTAAACTCTACATAAAGCAAGATATCTTTACAAAACCTACCTAAATTACCTCCAAGTGTGAGTGTAACTCTACACATGGCAAGCAATCAAAATTCACTACTTATCTAAATCTCTTCTAGTGTGAGAATACCTCTGTACAAAGCAAGAGATTATTATTTAAGCTACCTAAATTGTTTAGTGTGAGTATTACTCTACACATGACAGACAATCATTAGATAAATCTAACCTAAGTTAGTTCCAAGTGTGACAAGTAACTCCTAACTTTAACTATCTAACTTAAATTACTTCTAAGTGTGAACATAGTTCAACACAAAGCAAATAACTGCTAACTTTAACTATCTTAAATCACTTCCAAGTGTGAGTTTCCTCTACACAAGGCAAGTAATCACTAACTACTTTACTTAATTTACCTCCCAGTGTAAGATATACTTCAAAAATCAAAACTCCAAAGCCTAAAAAAACTAATTTAACTAATTAACTTTTTATCCTAAGCTATAAATTTTTACTAAAACAATTAAACAACTAAATTTAAAATGGTTTTTTTAATCTTTTTATTGAGGTTGTAAAGCTCACCTATAGATGAGAAAAGGGGAACAAAGATCAATAGAATGAGAGAAACAGTCCGTTTTCACGATATAAAGAGGCCTATATTTGATTAAAATAAATATTTTGATCGAAATATTATTACGATCAAAATTCTAAGAAATTATACGATACAGTGTTTTTGTTGATGTGGCATCATAATGTACGATCCAATAAAGATAAGTGTCGTATAATACACCCATTTAAAGCATAATATACGTAAATTGTATAATGTAAATGCAACTTAGTGTGTGTGTGTGTGTGTGTGTGTGTGTGTGTGTAGAGTACGGTACCTTGTGTACATCTGTGCGCAGCTACAGAGATTCCCAAGGAATTGTGAGTAGCAGGATACGAAGGTGTTCGCAGAGATTGAACATGCCTACATGTATGCAGCTTGCAAGAGAGAGAAAGAGAGAGAGTATGGACACTGGGAAGATTGCCTTAGTGTGTGAGCAAGGGGTGTGTTGGATATGAGAAGTTGCAGTACGAAAAAGGATGGCCGAACGTTATGGGCAAGGAACCACCCTGGCAAGCCGCCAATGATTGGCACGTATCTATGCGCAAGATGAGGGAGAAAAGAGTGAGATAAAGAGAATGAGCCAAAGGTTTGGTAGGTGTCAGATGCCAGCACGGTTGTTTACATATTCAGGATAGGTAAGTGTTAAATTTAGTGAAGAGGCTTTAAATACCCTTCATGTATTGCCCGAGTAGGGAGGAGTCCCAAGGGGAGTGCTACAAATGAAGATTCACGGGAGAATGAGAAGAGAAGAGTATCAAAAAACTATAATACATTGTGTTTTATTCAATAGGAGACACATGTAGTGTATTAATTAATCCAGTCCCTAATTATATGGCATGTGAGCATTTAGAATAGGCTTGTATGACCTAGACCCAACAGGTCAATAAAGATTATTTAGTATTCTGAAAAGGATGTTTTAATCCAATGTACTCCAAATCAAATAGATGATCCCATGTGAGCTAATAAAAACTCGCAGTATGTGAGAGGTTATATTATAAGCGTGCATCCTTTGTTCTTATCCTCAGCGAGTTAGTTTGAGAATTTTGAGCGTTGTTCATCGCTCCCTTTAAGAATCTTGGCATGGAGCTTGGGATCGTCCCCCATGGTGGAGGAAATCAAGATGTTCTCAAAAATGCTTGTTGAAAACCAGCTATCGAAGGAAGACGTGCTAATGGACGAAAGGTGCAAGGCCGTCCTCACTTCCTTTATGCGATAATCCAAGCCGTGAGTAGGGAACCTCAATGAGGGGCGAAACTGGGACAAGGGGTCAAGGTGAAGTTAAAACCTTGTTGATTGAGAACTCACACTGTGGAAAATACAAAGAAAAAGCTCAAAGCTTCAAGTTCAAGGTGAAGACCTTGAAAGCAGGTATGTCTTAAGGGGGTGTAATCTCTGGTGTAGCATAAGTCACAGATTCTTCTATTGAATGTTGATGTGAATTATACCACTCCCCTTCTACCATTATTGTAGATGGGTTAGGCTCAACATAAGGTGTAACATGCACTAGTGCTTATTCATCTATGACTCCTTCTGAATGCATGTACTTTACGGGCACTGCATTATGTCCAGGATATGGAGGTTGTTGACCCAACACTGGTTGTGGTCTTTCCATACATCGGTGTTCTTTGTGTTGGGGCCATATTAGGAAGATATATGTACATGGGTTGTCCTTCTGGTTTCATAGGCACATATTGAACATTTCCATCGTACTTTGGTTAGCAATAGCACTCATTAGTCTCATGGTTATTCCACTTACCCTTGATAGCACACCATTTTTGTGGCTTAATTGGTTGTCCCTATTGAGATATTCTGTGCCCTGGTCCTTTCATAGGTGCTTTCTACATATTATTCATCATTTTGTTCATTCTTTTGAGCATGTCTTCTATGGTTGTAAGTGGTGTTGCAACATCCATTCCCACTTGTGTTGGTTTTGTGGATGCTATTTTCTCACTCTGAGTATCCTTAGGGACATCTTCTTCATTGAAAATATCACAATTGTCTCCCAAGTCAATAGCATCTGATACGCACTCTTCTAGGGTCATATGCTTCTTGCTATACAGTATAGCATGAAATTCTTTGTTTAGCAATCCTTCTAGAAACAATGACACTAACCTT
This sequence comes from Adiantum capillus-veneris, assembly GCF_014529385.1. Taxonomy (NCBI): domain Eukaryota; kingdom Viridiplantae; phylum Streptophyta; class Polypodiopsida; order Polypodiales; family Pteridaceae; genus Adiantum; species Adiantum capillus-veneris. The sequence continues at coordinate 77,990 of NC_140937.1, read as the reverse complement.
TCTTCTACTGGTGTTTCTAATTTTGGGCATCTTGCAATGTATTGCTTCATCCTAGTTGCACAATCCCTAACAGACTCACCTTGTTTCTGTTTGAAGCTATAGATTAGAGCTAACGTATTATGTTTGATCCCAGTTTTGTAACATGCAACTACAAATCCCTGAGCTAATGTATTTAAATCCATGATGACCTTGCTGGAATGTTTTGGAACCATGTCAAGGCTTTTCTTGAACCTTCTTTATGGTGCAGGTCCCTGATATCTCCTGCTACCCACTTGAGGAGCTACCACATTTGCAGCTGCCTCCCTCATTTTTTGAGTGATATACTCAGGTCTTCTTCCCTTGAATTCTAGGTTATAATAACAATTTTTATAATCATGACCAAATCTTTGACATACCTGACAATATGGTTTTGTTGACATTCCAAACTGGTTCATGCCAATTGTGTGCAATTTCTCCTAAATGATTTTGCTGACTGCATCTGCAATTACTACTTTGTTTCCCTGCTTCTTTTCCTTCTTTTGCTTACCCTTTTCTTTCTTTTGCTTCTTCTTTTATTTCTTCTTCTTCTTTTGTTTCTTCTTTTCTAACCAATCTCCATCTTCAGTATCAGTTTCTTCTTTAGTTTCATGATCTAAATCCTCATCCTCTGACTCTGACTCATTTGATTCTCAGTCTGAATCTTCACTTTGCTTCTTCTTCTTTTCCTTTAGCTCTACTTCACCACCATACCTTCTTTCAGCTCTTACAACTGCTTCAATAAAAATAATCTCCCAATTGCTCCATAGAAGGCTATTGTGCTACTTCCAATTTGTTGTTCAAATTTCTAAGCTTTTTGCATAATCTTCAACCAACAAGGCTTTCTGCTTCATTTTCCTCAATTTCTTCAAAATGTCTTCAAGTGTTTTGTCCTTCCTCAACCTTAACAAGAATCCTTGCTTCAAATCATTATAATTATTAAAAGGCTGCCATGCCATACTGCAAGAACCAATCCATGGCTTTACCGTGTAGTGTTGCTGCAAAATGTTCTTTCTTCACCTCATCCGGATGTAATACCTCATATCCACTTGCAGACCATCTTGCTTGAAACCGACCAACATGGCTATCAGCATCTAGGGACTTTTTTCCCGTTGAACTTTGCCATGCCCACTTTGGGATTTGGTGCAGCCATTGGAGGTATCCGATGTGTTCTTGGTACTCTTACCGTAGTGGATTGAAGGTAAAGTAAGTTCCCCTGCACAAATTGCAATTGTCTTCTTGCCCTGAAAACTATCTGAGCTAGCACTTGGACGTAGATCTAGAACTTAGCCTACCATAGAGTGAACTTCATAGCCTAAATCAGTATGAGAATGATGACATAGAGCCGACATGTGTTGCTCACCATCTTTATATTTAGCAGAGTGACACATTATTGAGTGATTCACCTATAGAGAAACTACATCATACAGATCTTTCCATAGATCCATGTGCATCTACAAAGACATGACCACATTCCTTGATCATAGAGTGGGCATATACGATGTGTGAGACATTGACACATCAGCTTCTTATAGACCACATTGATGAGATAATAGTAGAGGCCACACCACATGTATCAAAGCCATTGGAGACTAGTTTGGCCTCTATAGCCCGGTGTAGTGCTACTTTAGCACGGTGCTTGACTCATAGAGCTTACCATAGGACTAGACAAGTTTATGTTCCTTTGTAAAGAGCTTCATGATAGATGTTTGTCTAGTGATGACACACTTGTGTGGATAGCAAGCCACAAAGCACATGATGGTGTATCAAAAGGATGTCTAATCTTGGCTAGGCAAGATAATAACTTTAAAAATTCTTGCATTGATATTCTCTATCTTGTGAGAAATTCCTCCTTGAACTACTATCCTTCCATGAATGCAATTGTTGTTCTATGTTTTTCTTAAAGTGAGAGAGAGTGTGGCGATTCACCTTGAGCACACCTTGAGTAACTTCACCGTTAAGAGTCTGAAATGAAAGGTTTCAAAGTTCCCTTCCTCATATGGAAATAACTAATATTTCTTCCTGAAAGCAAGCTTCTTTTCCATGCTTTAAGTGGTTATGATTCATCTTCCAAACACACACACACACACACACACACACACACACACACACACACACACACACACAGTGGTACTTTAAAACTTCTAGCTTAATTTTAAGTTGTCTCACTTCAAAAAAGTCCACACATGGGACTTAGCCCATCTAAAGGGACCGATTGGGGTAGTATTTTTTCTGCCATTTTTAACAAATCCCGAGTTTGCTTAAACGCTTGGGATTCTACTGAAATCTATCGCCTAATATCTCCACCATGGGGCATAGCCCTTGTAAATAACTTGAGTACTGCATCGTTTTACTATCTCGGGCTTAACCAACCGTGAATACATTTGGGTTGCTTCTTCATTACGCCTCGCAGGCGGCCTCACCATCCCTGCTATGGATCTTCCCACTCATGGAAATCTGCACGCAACACGGCGACCGCCCTCTTTCCTCTATTTAAAAGGTGAGGGTGCATCTCTGCCCCTCACTTAGCTTTGTTTGTGCTCTATTTTTTTCTGCATAAGGAAAAGTGATTGTGTGACTGTATCTTTACTGCATCAAAGCATGGAGCTCTCAACTCACATAACATAGGTGCATCACTTTTTTACACCTACTGTATAAAAATATATTTGTTGCTACGTCAGAAGGCATGGTACATTGTGGGGATTTTTTACATCAGCGTAAGTCACAACGGGTTATATTTCCGCAATGATTTAACCCCAATATTGGTGTTCTAATCCGTGTTGCGTTTTTTTCTGTTGATGATGCCGCATTGGGAGGTCTTTTTGATACAGCATAATGTCTACTGTTGTGGTTAAAAACCGGCTTCTGTATCATAGTGTAAGCCTTCCTTTTTGGAGGTTGGATCACTTGTTTGGTTATGTTTTTTTACCCTGGTTATTGGTACAAACACACATGCGCACTAATTTGTTTGCAGACTGCTGGCTAACTGGTGCCTCATTACATGTGGGTTATGGCTCTATGATTGGTTAAACCATGGCTGTTCGTTGATGGTAAAAGTGGTAAAGTGAGCAGAAAAGAGAGGGCTACTTTACGTTTACATTGGATGGGGATTTTTTTATGCCGCTTTACTGAGCTTGGCAAATACTCAGCTGTCAGTATTTGAGCCTACCTTGGGGGATCACTGAGCATCAAAATGCTATGGGTGTTACTTGATATTGTCAATTTTTTACATAAGTTTTAGAGCACCATCAATAAGATGCCTTGATTGGCATTGATTATTGGATAGCTATGGGTACTTATATGGGTTGGAGGTGTTTAATGTGCACTAATTGTGATTGGGTGGTTACATACATGTGTGGTGATATTTCTTGTGTCTTACTACACACTATTTTGTTTTAGAAAAATACACACGGATCATTAAGGTGTTGTACCCGGTTGCATACTATGGCAGTTCTTGGTCTCTACATTAGTAAGGAGAGGTTTTTACATTACAGTTTTTTGCATTAACTCGGGCAGATGTTGCTCCTGTTATAGCTTTGGATACTGTTATGATACTAGCACTTTAAACATGGTATTTCTTTTCCCTTAAAAGACTTCTTGGTTCAAAGTAAGGCCTGGCTTTTAGCAACACTCCTTGTTACTTGGATTGCGTAGAGAAGTATATGGTAAATGATGTACAAATTGAATGATGAATTGGAGTCCATTCATAAAGATGGGTATCTAACCTTATAACAAGTTTTTAACAAGCTTGATACTTTATAAAGACCGTAAATGAAATTTTTCAGCTTCATTTAGTGGAGCTTTCATAACTGATAAAACTATTGAAGGGGGGTGATTTAGACACTTGGATTAGAAGGGTGATGGCCTTCTAATCAAAACGATACTTTTTAGAAACTTTGGATTCTTTTAAATAAAATGAGAGAAAAATATTTTTTGCAAAAAAAATACTATGGACCAAGCTTGTAAATTTTAAAATAAAGTTTGTAAGATGGACATGGATAACAACTGGTATAGTCCATTGATACCTGTAAAACACATACAAGGCTAACTGAATTGTTGTCTTGTTTGGATGGATGCAGGTAAGGACTCTATCTTATCTTGGAAGTTTTTTTTTACTTTGGCAAAGCTGTCCTAAACTGGATTACACACTCACTTACTATTCGAGAAGTTCATCTACTATCTGTTTACTGGGATGGGACCTCCTTCTTACAAACATTGTACAAAAATAATTATTAGACTAAGTTGTTTTTGTACTTATCTTTTCTTTTTTCCAAAGCCAACTATCTTTTCTTTTTTCCAAAGCCAACTATCTTTTGAATGTAAAAGTTCAATTATGTCTTATTATTTAGGATTAAAACAGCGCACACACACAAAAATTCATGCTTACACGGTTTTCTTCTATGGATACATCACATATATATATGAGGATCTAGTAGGTGCAGAGTTCTAACTAAGTAGTTACCCTAATATTCTACAATCAGATGCCTCCTAGATTAATCTATGCTCGGTAGTCCATTAACTTTTTCTAAGCTCACATGGGATCATCCATTTGATTCGGAGTACATTGGATTAAAACATCCTATTGTAGGATACTTAATAAACTTACGTATTGACCTGTTGGGTCTAGGTCATACAAGCCTGTTCTGAATGCTCACATGCCATATAATTAGGGATTGGATCAATTAATACACTACACGTGTCTCCTATTGAGTAAAACACCATGTATTATATAGCCTCTATTTTTTCCAGACTTTTTATTACTCTTCTCTTCTCGTTCTCCCGTGAATCTACATTCGTAGCACTCCCCTTGGGAATCCTCCCTACTCGGGCAATACATGAAGGGTATTTAAAGCCTCTTCACTAAATTTAACTCTTACCTATCGTGAATATGTAAACAACCATGCTGGCATGTAACACATACCAAACCTTTGGCTCATTCTCTTTATCTCACTCTTTTTCTACCTCATTTTGAGCACAGATATGTGCCTAGCATTGTCGGCTTGCCAGCGTGGTTCCTCACCCTTAACCTTCAACCATCCTTTTTTGTACTGCAACTTCTCATATCCAACACACCCCTTGCTTGCGTGCTAAGGAGACTTCCCGGTGTCCATACTCTCTCTTTTTCTCTCTCTTGTGAGCTGCATACATGCAGGTGTGTTCATCTCTGCAAAAACCTTCGTATTCTGCTAGTCACAATTCCTTGGAAATCTCTATAGTTGCCCGCAGATGTGCCAAGGTACCATACTCAAGACATACACACACACACACACACATACATACACACACACACACTCTGATACTTAAAGAAGTTCCTAGCTTATCTTTTTAACTCTTGCAACTTCACCTCCATACCATGGGACTAGGCCCGTCTCTAATACTTGCAAGGACAGTTTCTTTCCTAAGTACTTTACTACCCTATTACCAAAACATGTTGTGAAGGCGAATGGGCTTTCTCTCTGCAACCATAGGTGGCCTCACTGTAGCGTAATGGAGTCATTCCACTCATGTTGATTCTGCTCATCATTACTACAATCTGGCAGCCCACCTCCCTCATCTATATAAAGAGGTGCGGGCACTTCTCTAGCCTCACTTAGCTTTGTTTGGTTGTTGCTTTGCCTAGAAAAATTTGCGTTGTGTTTGACATTGAAGCATGTAGCTCACTACAACTGACACACAGGTCGGCCTCCTTGCCCATGTGTATTTCCTTGCAAGTGTTTTTTTTTTAAGAAAAAGGGGGAGCATTGTTTACTTTGAAATAATTGTGTAGAAGGTGTTTTATATTAAGCATGATGTTCTTGCTCTAAAAACTTGTTGTGATCCTCCATGGTTGGAAGCATATATAGCTAATCATGCTATGTCATGATGACTATGGTAAGTCGCGGGTACTGAAAAAGATAAAGGTGTTATGCTTATTTACTGGTTGCTAATGGCATGAGGTTTACACTGGCCTTTTGGAAGAGGGCTCTTTTTTGCCACGCTGTTGAACCTGACTCTATTTTGGCTCTTGGAATGTTTCGAGCCCGGTTGCACCATCCGGTTGTTCCTACTACCTAATGGACTAGGTTAAGCTATACATTGCATTACTCTATTTTGGCTCTTGGAATGTTTCAAGCCCGGTTGTACCATCCGGTTGTTCCTACTACCTAATGAACTAGGTTAAGCTATACGTTGCATTGCCTCAAAACACATAAAATGTTGCCTAGTTGTGTTGTTCTCTGTCCACCTGCGCTATAGTTTAAAATAAAATAGTTGGGCCTTTTTTACCATGGCTGCACTGGGACTATACTGTATTCATTTAGGATATATTTAATTGGGCTAATGGTGCTCCTCTCATAAACTTTGAGTGCTGAGGTAACTTTAAACATGGTAAATAACATGACATATGGGGTATTTGATTCAGTGAAAGAAAAAATATGGTTAAGTGATAAAGGATTTTTTCAAGAGATCAACCATAATGGACTTTTGACGTGGGTTATTTTTTACTAAAGTTTGAGAACTTGAAAAGGAAAATTTTGAGAAAAAATTCTCATTTATATTACATTTGATTGGGGTTTTAGAAACTAAATGACTTCAAAATGATGGTGGATTCAGAAATTTGGATTAGAAGGGGTGATGGCCTTCTAATCAAAATGATATTCTTTAAAAACTCTAGTTTTTTTTAAAAAAATGGGGGATAATAATAAACATTTTTTCTAAAAATCTATGGACTTAGCTTGGTAAGGTTGAAAAGAAGTTTGTAACATGGACATGGATAACAATTGGTATGGTCCATTGATACCTGGAAAACACATCCAAGGCTAACTGAATTGTTGTCTTGTTTGGATGGATGCAGGTAAGGACTCTATCTTATCTTGGAAGGTTTTTTTAGCTTTGGCAAGCTGTCCTACATTGGATTACACTTTCACTTACTGCTTGGAAATTCTTCTGTACTTTGTATAACTAGAATGAGGCTTCATTCTTACAGAGACTGTACAAAATAATTCTAAGACTGAATCTTTTTTGTACTTATCATTTCATTTCTTTCAAAGCCAGCTGTCTTTTGAATTTAAAAGTTCATTTATGTCATATTATTTATGGTAAAACAGCTACACACACATCCTATACATAAGGTTTTTTCTTTATGGGAAAATTGGGATGTTGGCTTTGCAAACTATGTTTGAAACATAGCTCTAGGATTGACCCACAGGCTATAATCCCTTGGCTGGTTGACTGGTGTTAGGTGGTCCTTCTTAGACTATATTTCTGGTCTCTTGCTCACGGCTATTATAGTCTTTGACTTTGCCGGTTTAAGGTTTGCAGGCCCAACTTACTAAAAGTGATCCTATTCATGTTGTTATATATCCTTTCAGGACCACGAACCATTTAGAATGACAGCTCGCATCAGTGTAAAAAACAACCCTGAGAATCATACAAAGATTCTTGATCAAATTAAGTTGTACCTAAAAAACAATAAACATAAAAAAGCCTTGGCAATTAGAACTAGACCCCTCCTTGCTAGAAAGGCCAAGGATTGTATTACTTACTATTGTAAGTAAGTATATCCTCACTTTACTTTTTTGGATATATTGTAGACTCTTGCTCTCTCTCAAGGATTGGAATTGACCTCTGAGCCTCTCTCTCTATAGCCACTTCTCTAGTTCTCAGATGTATTAACAGCTTGGATCCTTATCAACTAATTTACAACTCGGATCTTACTTCAAATAAGAAAATGTCTATCTTACACATGCTGTCTTTTAATGATTGGGTTAAAGTTTTGGCTACCTTAGACAAGGGCTCCCAAGGAAGGAGTTAATTTGATCACTTAGTACATTGCACAACTTCCCATTCTCTCTGCAATACCAACAAAGAGCTTGCCCTATTCTCTTCCTCTGGGGCTGATCTGTCTAATTTTTTAAGGAAGTTGTGCGGCCTCAATCCATCTTTCGTTTGTACACCTGCTACCCCGACTATCCCACAAACGTGGTATTTTTTGTAGATATAGTGCGGCTCTTAAAGCTGTCAAATTCCAGAATAATCTTTGTTCCCTCAATGACTCCATCCTCTTAGAAATGGTGCCAAAAAATATCTAAGGATTTTTCTTTCTTACATGTTAGATAGATTGAAATCAAGTCCTTTGGTGTAGACCATCAGCTTTGGGTTCTTCCCAACAAATCTTTCTTGGCATCCATTCTGAGTGAAACTGGGTATACCTTTCCAATCTCCTTGCCTCTACTGTCAAAGATTGTAGACCCAAAATCTTATAAGGTGGCCAATTTCTTGACAAAGGAGAGCTCATCAAAGCACCCTTCAACCTCAATCTCATTGACCATTCTAAATGACCTTCCAATACTGGCCTCTACATCCGTACTAAAGGGAACATGGAGTTTGCTAAAAGTAACCCGGACTTCTACACTGAATCCATCTGGAATGTTTTGCAGCCCTATGTTAAATGTGCCTGCAAGTTTCTTGACCCTAACGCCTCTTGCAAATCTAGCATCATGTGGTTTGATCATGCCATTTTGGTTCATTCTCAACCATCTTGAACTACTCTTCCCAAAAAAACCGGTGGATTTTCACCTCTCACTTATTTTTTCTTGGTCAAGGGGCCAGGCAAACAAATTGTAATTTCTCAGATTGCCTTAACATCTTTCGTGGATTAATGTTGGACATCTTGAAAGAGCTGAAATCTGACAAACCAGGAATCTACCTAACTACCTATGCTAATTACAAAGGTGTTAAGATCATCACTAGCTTACTTAAACCATGTATTGATGATGATGATTCCCTTGCTCTAAAAAGACCCAATTCTCTTACTTTTCCCAACTCTTTTACATCTTTTTTAACTCCTAGCTCTTATTCCATCCGAGGGAAGGTTCATAGCTACACTAGGGGAAGAGGCAAAAACTCCCCCATCATGAATTTTCTTGAATTGTAGTCCTTGGTGATTTGCAGGTTATTACAAGCCCTTGCGGATGGAGGTCTCTCATCAAAGTTGCTCCTAAACATGACTCTATCTACGTATATTGTCTCTTCCACAATGTACTTCTTGATTGGATACAACCTAAAACTCTTTTTTGTGAGTGCTTTGACTTAATTTTTGGCAATCACACATTACTCGATAATGTTCTCATTGGTTGGATACATCAACCACCTGTTAAAAACTTGGTTTATAATAACGATTTCCTTAGACATGAATCAGTTCCTGATTGTTCTTGCTGTCATTTTACCACATTCTTCAAGAACTTTGATTCATATGGAATGCACGTTTGTACTTGTGATCTTAGCATCATTGAGAATATAAAGATATGAAAGGTCTTGGCCAATGGGCTCAATCACATACCTAACTCTCCTAAAAAACCTTATCTCGCTCTGTCAGTTGTACTATGATGCCTAACTGATCTTGTCAGCTCTCTTCGATTAGAGAAGACAATCCTAATGGACTTAACTAAATTAGTGGAAGAATGTTTCTTTCATAAAGTATCAGAGATTCCTAGAAAATGGTTATCCACTGATAACTACTGGCTAGCATCACAGCTTGCTCTTGATTTTCAAAAATCTCTAACAAATGGTTTATAGTTGGGCTTGATAAAAGCTCTAATTGTCCCACTCTTATCTACAAAAACTTGGCATGGAATGCTGCCCGTGATCGAGTCTCTGGGAAAGAATTCATTAGGATTAACTCCTCATTACAAATAGTTACCATTAGGATCTCTAGAAACTTAGGTAATTGGGATATTGTGTACATGACACTAAATTACGGGTACTATTTCCCACCTATAAGATACATAAGCATAAGTTCAGATGGATTTTTGACGCTTGGAATGGTATCTTTACTGATATCACCAAGGGTATCACACTTTGCCTTGGATTAGTTCTAGCTGAGTTTGAACTTATCTGTGCCAATAAACAAAAAATCTGCCATGACTTCCTACAAATTCAGTACAACCCCTTCTGGTTAACAAAAAATTCCACTGAGGTTTCTCTTAACCTCGCAAAACAAATCTTCCACATTTTTTCAGTAGATATCACACAATGCTATGAAAATATTCCCCTAGAAGGGGATCTTGGCCTTAAGAATGTTTTAGCCAAAGTGATTAAAATGGCCTTCTCTAATACTAGAAAAAAGTGTTTTTCTAGATTTCACTTTCCAATAAACCCAAGTAGATTAAAAAATCTTACTCTGTACACCCCTTACACTTCAACAAAGAGAAGTTTTGTCTTTACATCTCGTGATTGCTTAATAATTGTACCATCACTTCTGGTGGTCTATGTTTTAACCAATGCCCGGGCATCCCCATGGGATCCTCATGTTCTCCACTTATGTGTAATATTTACCTTGCCTTCTTCAAATAAAAATGGTTTCTCATGGCCATGGAATTCGGCAAGGATAACCTTTCACAATTCGGACATACCTACAAATACACGGATGACTTATTAAGCATCAACAATAAAGACTTCCTTAGTGAAATCTGCAGGATTTATCCTCACTTCCTAAGAATTGAACCTACTTCTTTAGATGAGTTCATGACACCCAATGGAGATTTTTGCACTTCAGTACAGTTCCTTAACCTTTCTATCTCTCTTCATATTCCTTCAGTTGGAGGTTATGACCTAAAGTATGTCTGGAAAAGGGATCTCCTAAAACTACCACTTGTGGAGTTCATTAAAAGGGATATTAATAGGCCTCACAAGACTGCTATTAGCTCTTGTATCAGCCTGCTACATTTGATTTTTCTATTCCTCCTCTGACTATTTCCTTGCTTGTGAGGATATTAAATTACTAACAAGAAAGTATTGCCTAACGGGTTTAACAGAAACCAGGTCATAAACATAATTACACAATCTCTTACTCAGCATGATTGGCCTAGGTTACACTTTAACCAAGAAAATCTCATTTCTCTAATAAGGTAGTAGGCCCATTCACAATGGGCCTACTATTGACTCATTGTGTATGGTGCCTGGGACAGGGTGGGTACATACACACACACACACACACATTGTGGTACTTAAAGAAGTTCCTAGCTTATCTTTTAACTCTTGCAACTTCACGTCCACACCATGGGACTAGGCCTGTCTCTAATACTTGCAAGTACGGTTTCTTTCCTAAGTAGTTTACTACCATATTACCAAAACTTGCCGTGAAGGCGCAGGGGCTTTCTCTCTGCAACCATAGGCGGCCTCACTGTCGCGTAATGGAGTCATTCCACTCATGTTGATTCTGCTTATTACTACAATCTGGTGGTTCACCTCCCTCCTCTATATAAAGAGGTGAGGGTGATTCTCTGGTCCTCACTTAGCTTTGTTTGGTTTCTACTTTTCCTAGAAAGATTTGCGTTGTGTTTGATATTGAAGCATGGAGCTCACTACGACTGACACACAGGTCGGCCTCCTTGCCCATGTGTATTTCCTTGCAGGTGGTTTTTTAAATAAAAAGTGGGAGCATTGTTTACTTTGAAATAACTGTTGTAGAGGCTGTTTTATATTAAGCATGATGTTCTTGCTCTAAAAACTTGTTGTGATCCTCCATGGTTGGAAGCATATATAGGTAATCATGCTATGTCATGGTGAATGTGGTAAGTCGCGGGTACTGCAAAAGATAAAGGTGTTATGCTTATTTACTGGTTGCTAATGGCATGAGGTTTACACTGACCTTTTGGAAGAGGGCTCTTTTTTGCCACTCTGCTGAACCTGAATCTATTTTCTGAGGGTAACTAAGCATACCCTGGTGGCCTAATAGGCTTCAACATACCACATGGATTAACTAATACTATCGCTTTTTTTAGCTAACTGGTCGTAAACAATCTTTTTCTATCATCCAAGTATGGATTACCAACTGCTGGGCCTCTTGATAAATTTTTGTCAACAACTGGTTTGATTGTGTCACTACTCTACTTTAGCAATGGGTTGTCCTCTTGGGATTGCTGCTGCGTTACCTTGCTTGGCAAAACTTTCTCGATAGTAATCTGATACAGTAAAGGGCCTACCGATGACTTGTTAATACATAGATTTTGTAATTTTGTTGGGTATATATAGTTACTTAAGGGGGTGGAGTTTTCTATCTTACTATGCTCTGGCTCTTGGAATGTTTTGAGCCCGATTGCACCATCCGGTTTTCCTACTACCTAATGAACTAGGTTAAGCTATACGTTACATTGCCTAAAAACACATAGACTGTTGGCTAGCTGTGTTGTTCTCTATCCAGCTGCACTATAGTTTTAAAAAAAGTAAAATGTTGGGCCTTTTTTACCATGGCCGCACTGGACTATACTGTATTCATTTAGGATATATTTACTTGGGCTAATGGTGCTCCTCTCATGAACTTTGAGTGTTGAGGTAAGTTTAAACATGGTAAATAACATGACATATGGGGTGTTTTTTGATTCAGTGAAAGAAAAAAGATGGTTAAGTGATAAAGGATTTTTTCAAGAGATAAACCATAATGTACTTCTGACCTGGGTTTTTTTTTTTACTAAAGTGTGAGAACTTGAAAAGGAAAATTTTGAGAAAAACTTCTCATTTATATTACACTTGATTGGGTTTTTAGGAACTAGATGAGTTCAAAATGATGGTGGATTCAGACACTTGAATTAGAAGGGGTGATGGCCTTCTAATCAAAATGATATTCTTTAAAAACTCTAGTTTTTTATTTAAAAATGGGGGATAATAATAAACATTTTTTATAAAAATCTATGGACTTAGCTTGGTAAGGTTTAAAAGAAGTTTGTAAGATGGACATGGATAACAACTGGTATGGTCCATTGATACCTGTAAAACACATCCAAGGCTAGCTGAATTGTTGTCTTGTTTGGATGGATGCAGGTAAGGACTCTATCTTATCTTGTAAGGATTTTTTAGCTTTGGCAAGCTGTCCTACATTGGATTACACTTTCACTTACTGTTTGGGAAGTTCTTTTGTTACTTTGTATAATTGGAATGAGGCTTCATTCTTACAAACATTGTACAAAGCCAGCTGTCTTTTGAATTTAAAAGTTCACTTATGTCATATTATTTATGGTAAAACAGCTACACACACACACACACACACACACACAGGCATGAAGCATCTCACCTTTTCGCTCTCAGTTCATTCGCCAAAAACGCATGGTTCATTGTCTTCTTATAGAGGAATAACAAATAGTGTAAATGATTCATGGTAACCGATAGCCCATTGTGTTGCTATTCCCACTGATATAGTATGTACATTATGGCCATAGAAAGGGCTCTCAACCTAGCAGCATACAACCAAGTGACACGGGATCATCCTCTCATACTTACAGATGAAGAATCACCAGGTAGGTGCTTTGCATATACTTAGAATGGTGTGGTTATCTTTTACTTGGGCAATGGATCAAACAAAAATGTGAATTTTGAGTCTTAATGTTTGGAAGGTAGCTTGAATATAATACAGTCATTGAATTAAGTATCAATATTGGATGCCAAAATTAATTTATATGGATTTTATTGGATTATTCAAAATATAGAAGGAATGCCTATCTGCCTTTGACCATGATTGAATATTTGTTTGAAACTATACTCTGATTGGAGAATATCACAATGTTTTTCTAATAGATGTCAATTGTTTGCATTCACATAACAACAATGATCTTGGAATGGATTGGTTTTCCTCAGATAATAAGGATTCCTTATATATGATAGATATTTTGCATGGACTCAAAATCATCCTCGACATGAATTGTTGCTATATGCAGCAAGCTTCAACGGTCTTGTGAGTCATAGCATATATGTACAGCTGGAATGATTGCGTTGACTATTGGTGGTTAATTCCTAATATCAAAGTACATTAAGCCTGAATCAGCTGGTAGATACCTTCTTAACTACATAAGAAAATCTTCTTCAAAGATTGATACGTACACAAAAGCCTTTGCCAACTTGATACTAATTATGAATTGTATAATCCTCCTATTGAGGACCAAAAGGGTGGTTGTGTTCATATTGACGCAAAATGAAAGTTAAAATTTCTTAGATTTGTTTTTTTTTTGTGTAAACAATGTCTTTTGGAACAAAACAAACACACTTAGATTATATTGAGAAGTCTTACTTGATGGTTATTTTGATTTAGACATTGTGCTCAAAGTTTTTGTTATAGCCAAGGACATTGGATAAACTAAATGATAATGTCTTTTTCCTATGATTGCATGATTACTTAAAGTTGTCTACATTGATTAAACGCCTTAATCCTCCTACGAGGGTCCCCAAAGGGATGGAAATTATTGTTTTTTTTGACAAATTCTTTGAAATACAAACAAGATGCTGCCCGTTTTAAAATAAAAAGCAGCCTAATTTTTTGCTTTGGTGTTACATGCGACATATGATAGTCCTAAAGGTAAACTGCAAACTAATCCATGTCTTTTAAATAAAAAGCTACACACATAGACTTTACTTAAATTTATTATATGGTGATCGGTCATTTCTATATCTTGCATGGTGAATGAAGTTAAATAAGTTTTAAAAAAATCATGCAGACTTCTTATGAGTACATGACTATTTAAAGTTCTCGATTTTTTTTAAAGCCTTAATCCTCCTGTGAGGGTCTCCAAAGAGATGGCAATTACTACAATTTTTTGGCATTTTCTCTGTAATACAAACAAGATGCTATCCGTTTTTTTAAAAAGGGGGTACTTCTTGGCTTTATTAAGACATTCAATGTAATTGACTTTGATACATGGATGAAAATAAATGATAGTCCATAGGGTAAGCTATAAACTAATTTTGCAGGCGTGACATGGATAACAATTGGACCCAGTTTTGACACCTGTAATACACAGAAGCATAGCCAGTTCTAACTTAATGCTTTTGTATGGATGCAGGTAACAACTAGATCCCTCTCCTTGTAGGATTGGTGGAGGTTATCTCTAGGGACTGGATATCTTTGAAGTCAATTACATTAATAATAATGCCTGGAGATAAGATGGTTTACAGCAAGCAATTTTTCATTTATTAGTATTTCAGGCTAATGTACACTATTGAAACAAATAGGTTAAATGATGTTATATACATGTACATATATTTCTAAATAATATCATTTTCCTTGCCCATATGCAATTGACCTTGTCCATTTGTCAATTTTGGTCTACTCCATTGTATGGTTCAATAGTTTGTATAATCAAAGTATTGTTAGATTTTTCATTTCAAACACACACACTCTGGTTTCTAGCTAGCCTTTGGTCGGGCTAGCACTATACAATGGTAGTAATTCAATTACATTAATTTTAACTCGACCCACCCAATCCAAAGGGATGGCTTGGGCTCTTCAACTCTTAAATTGGTCAAGCACCTTCAAGCTTACATATAATCAATGACCACCAACAGACAGGGGGGTAGTCCCCCATTTGATCTTTGTCAAGTAGGACCGAAGTATATTACAGTGACCAAGATGATGACATATGGTTTGCAAGTCTGGTTGGTATATAGACTTGAAACATGGGATTCCAGGTACATATATCTCATATCACCATGTTCTCCTCCTTGGAGGACCCCTTTATTGTGCAACAATCTGTTACTCTTGTATCAAACCCTTGGGAACACATCACAAATTATTCATGCATAATCTTTGGATTTTTAAGTAACAATTATTGCAATTGGTTGGGGATAGGTCCACTTGGTGGACTATCCTCCACCATGTGGACCTCTCCTCAGGGATGGGGGAGGCCACACACACACACACAATACATGCTTACACAGTTTTCTTCTATGGATACAACACATATATATATATGAGGATCTACCATGTGCAAAGTAATAATTTCTAACTAAGAATTTACCCTAATATTCTACAGTCAGATGCCTCCTAGATTAATCTATGATTGGTAGTCCATTAATTCTTCTTAGATCAAATGGGATCATCCATTTGATTCGGAGTACATTGGATTAAAACATCCTAGTGTAGGATACTTAATAATCTTGCGTATTGGCCTGTTCTAAATGCTCACATGCTGTATAATTAGGGACCGTATCAATTAATACACTACATGTGTCTCCTATTGAATAAAACACGATGTATTATATAACCTCTATTTTTTCAGACTTTTTGATACTCTTCTCTTTTCATTCTTTGTAAATCTTGATTCATAGCGCTTCGCTTGGGACTCCTTCCTACTTGGGCAATACATGAAGGGTATTTAAATCCTCTCACTAAATTTAACTCTTACCTATCTTGAATATGTAAACAACCATGCTGGCATGTGATGCCTACTAAACCTTTGGCTCATTCTCTTTATCTCTCTCTTTTTTTCCCCCTCATCTCGATCACAGATATGTGCCTATCATTACTGGCTTGCCAGGGTGGTTCCTCGCCCATAGCCTTCGGCCATCCTTTTTCGTATTGCAACTTCTCATATCCAACACACCCCTTGCTCACACACTAAGGAGATCTTCCCAGTGTCCATACTCTCTCTCTTCTCTCTGTCGAGTTGCATACATGCAAACATGTTCAATCTCTACAAACACCTTTGTATTGTGCTACTCACAATTCCTTAAGAATCTCTATAGCTGCATGTAGATGTACACAAGGTACCATACTCAACACACACACACACACACACACATAGAGGAGAACGTGCATCGTTGTAACTTTATAGGATGTCTCAAAAGCATGCATGTATACTTTTTTTGTTGAATGTTAACCATGATGGCTCGCATCTGGAGTCTGTGCCCTATATTTGGCCTTGCATGATAATGCTCGATTCATGAGAACGTGCTCTCAAACACACACGCACACGCACACACACAGAGGCATGAATTCCTCTCTCAGTTCATCGCCAAAAATGCATGTTAATTGTCTTCTTATAGAGGAATAACAAATAGTGTAAATGATTCATGGAATTGGTAGCCCATTGTGTCGCTATTCCCACTAATATAGTATGTACCTTGTGGCCATAGAAAGGGATCTCAACCTAGCAGCATACAACCAAGTGACACGAAATCATCCCTCATACTTACTGTTAGCAAGAAGCTAATCCATGTAACATTTTTTAAGAGATTTATTGTAAAAACACTTATTCTTTTGATAAATTAGGAATATTGTAACTCCTATTTGCCAAGTGGATATTATAATCGATGAGTCGGAGCTATAAGCTTCTAGATTGTATCAATTTATCCTTAGTTAAAGCTCCCAAATGATTAGTTTTTTGACCAAAGAAATCTTGGCTAAGGTATAAAAGCCAATTTTATAAAGTTATTATTAAGTTTTGGATAAGAAATACACAGCGTGAGCTAATGGTGCTCACTTCTCTCCTTCTCATGCTTCCTACTCCCTTGTCGGTTGCCACATTACAGTGCCGTCTGTTGTGTTGCAATCGTAGGTAAGATCTCTATGCATTGACGTAACAAATAATGGTAAATCATAGCTTTGGCATCACCAATTCACGGCCTAATTTCATTAAGTACGAATTTAAGCTAGGAAATCACAAAGTAAGCATAGGTGAGGTATTGGGGCATCATTGCTAAGCATTTAGATGCATTCGGGTCAGAAACGACTAGGTCAATGTTGGACGGATACGCTGCGGCGGACGTCAGCACAGCGAGAACTCACCTAAAAGGATTTGTCAGCTAAGGACGAAGCTCGACCCGCAGGCACGTGGAAGCAAGGATAAGGTGTCAACCTACACTCGACCGACTCCTAACTAATTCCTACAGAGGTCTCTATCGAATGTCTAAGTCACAGCCTTCAAGAGTGCATACGAGGAAACTTCCTACAATGCTTTCTAGAGCCGAACACCCATCAAACAATCTCGAAACACCACAGAACTTGTAGGAGACCCTACTAACACCAATAGGTCACTCTCCCTAAGGTCTATGAACCAAAATCCCAACCCAAAACACCCGGTGCAATATCACGTAAGTTGTCTGGCCAAAATTTGTAGGTCTTCGTTTCCGAAATCTAAAGTGCCTAATGTGTAGCTCTACTCAATGTGAACACCTGGATATGCTGCAATGCAAATCGGACAACGTATGCTCACCAAATCACCAGATGAAGCTCGTAGAAGGAGCTCGCAAAACCGGACCGTATGCGCGCAATGTAAGTATCAGCGCGTAGCTCTCGTCGGGGGCAACACCTTGCACTTCTCTGCACTCAATTCCAACCACCAGTGCACACGTAGCGTCAAGATGAAGTTCACACTCTCTCCTCGTACACAGTACGCTCACTCACACAACTTCAAAACTTGTTCTTTTCAAAATGACAAAAGGTTTTCCATTAAGTCAAAAAGTGGTATGGATACCTTACAATTCTCAAACCCTAAAGTTCCAAATCAACCATCTACTCAATCTAACTATCAAAACTGGGATACAATCTGGAAACTTCTATAAGCCCCAATATTTACAAGGTGAAATATCGAGTTTTCTCAATAAATGAATAATTACAAAAAAAATGATAATCTGCCGAGAAGTGAGTTCCGTAGGGTGTGTCCAGCTTCTAACACTCCCCCCCACCTTGCTCATGTCATTCCCCACATGGTTGTTGACCTGCTTCTTCATCTTATGGTTTCGCGCAACTTGATGAGCGATTCATATATGAATCGCTGCTCAAGATGCGCGAAACCATAAGATGAAGAAGCAGCTCAACAACCATGTTGGGGAACATGAGCAAGGAGGGGGAGTGTTAGAAGCTTGACACACCCTACGGAACTCACTTCTCGGCAGATTATCATTTTTTTTGTAATTATTCATTTATTGAGAAAACTCGATATTTCACCTTGTAAATATTGGGGCTTATAGAAGTTTCCAGATTGTAATCCCAGTTTTTGATAGTTAGATTGAGTAGATGGTTGATTTGGAACTTTAGGTTTTGAGAATTGTAAGGTATCCATACCACTTTTTGACCTTAATGGAAAACCTTTTGTCATTTTGAAAAGAACAAGTTTTGAAGTCTGTGAGTGAGCGTACTGTGTACGAGAGAGAGTGTGAACTTCATCTTGACGCTACGTGTGCACTGGTGGTTGGAATTGAGTGCAGAGAAGTGCAAGGTGTTGCCCCCGACGAGAGCTACGCGCTGATACTTACATTGCGCGCATACGGTCCGGTTTTGCGAGCTCCTTCTACGAGCTTCATCTGGTGATTTGGTGAGCATACGTTGTCCGATTTGCATTGCAGCATATCCAGGTGTTCACATTGAGTAGAGCTACACATTAGGCACTTTAGATTTCGGAAACGAAGACCTACAAATTTTGGCCAGACAACTTACGTGATATTGCACCGGGTGTTTGGGTTGGGATTTTGGTTCATAGACCTTAGGGAGGTGACCTATTGGTGTTAGTAGGGTCTCCTACAAGTTCTGTGGTGTTTCGAGATTGTTTGATGGGTGTTCGGCTCTAGAAAGCATTGTAGGAAGTTTTCCTCGTATGCACTCTTGAAGGCTGTGACTTAGACATTCGATAGAGACCTCTGTAGGAATTAGTTAGGAGTCGGTCGAGTGTAGGTTGACACCTTATCCTTGCTTCCACGTGCCTGCGGGTCGAGCTTCGTCCTTAGCTGACAAATCCTTTTAGGTGAGTTCTCGCTGTGCTGACGTCCGCCGCAGCGTATCCGTCCAACATTGACCTAGTCGTTTCTGACCCCGAATGCATCTAAATGCTTAGCAATGATGCCCCAATACCTCACCTATGCTTACTTTGTGATTTCCTAGCTTAAATTCGTACTTAATGAAATTAGGCCGTGAATTGGTGATGCCAAAAGCTATGATTTACCATTATTTGTTACGTCAATGCATAGAGATCTTACCTACGATTGCAACACAACAGACGGCACTGTAATGTGGCAACCGACAAGGGAGTAGGAAGCATGAGAAGGAGAGAAGTGAGCACCATTAGCTCACGCTGTGTATTTCTTATCCAAAACTTAATAATAACTTTATAAAATTGGCTTTTATACCTTAGCCAAGATTTCTTTGGTCAAAAACTAATCATTTGGGAGCTTTAACTAAGGATAAATTGATACAATCTAGAAGCTTATAGCTCCGACTCATCGATTATAATATCCACTTGGCAAATAGGAGTTACAATATTCCTAATTTATCAAAAGAATAAGTGTTTTTACAATAAATCTCTTAAAAAATGTTACATGGATTAGCTTCTTGCTAACAGTAAGTATGAGGGATGATTTCGTGTCACTTGGTTGTATGCTGCTAGGTTGAGATCCCTTTCTATGGCCACAAGGTACATACTATATTAGTGGGAATAGCGACACAATGGGCTACCAATTACCATGAATCATTTACACTATTTGTTATTCCTCTATAAGAAGACAATTAACCATGCATTTTTGGCGATGAACTGAGAGAGGAATTCATGCCTCTGTGTGTGTGCGTGTGCGTGTGTGTTTGAGAGCACGTTCTCATGAATACGAGCATTATCATGCAAGGCCAAATATAGGGCACAGACTCCAGATGCGAGCCATCATGGTTAACATTCAACAAAAAAAGTATACATGCATGCTTTTGAGACATCCTATAAAGTTACAACGATGCACGTTCTCCTCTATGTGTGTGTGTGTGTGTGTGTGTTGAGTATGGTACCTTGTG
>NC_140937.1:0-57260 GCF_014529385.1 Adiantum capillus-veneris | reverse complement strand
TGTCCTAACTTGCCAGGGGTCCATTGAAACATGAGAGAAGGATGCTCCACCATTTGTCCAAGGTAGGCTCCATTGAAACATGAGGAAATCAAGGTGCACCATGTCTCCAAGATTGCTAGGCTCCACGAAAAACTTTAACCCACGATATGGTTCATAGATGAGGGTTTACATTCAAGGTCCAACACTTGTCCAAGCTATTATTGGTAGTACCTGAGTGGTTTGGTCTCAAGATTCACCACTTTTTCCACTCTATTCATTATATTAAGAATATGCGCGTGTAGGTCCACCACTTGTCCAACCTATAAGGCTACATCTTAAAGGTTATTCTTTTATTACCACTTAGGAGTGACCATGATAGGTTTTACATGGGGGTTTGGTTTCAAAGGTCCACCACTTGTCCAAGCTAACTCTATTGAAACATAGAGAGAAACCAAAGGTCCACCACTTGTCCAAGCTAGGCTCCATTGAAACATGGAGAGAAGGATGCTCCACCATTTGTCCAAGATAGGCTCCATTGAAACATGACGAGAAGCAAGTTGCACCATGTCTCCAAGATGCTAGGCTCCATCGAAATACATTAAACCCACGATATTTCGTAGATGAGGGTTTTACATTCAAGGTCCACCACTTGTCCAAGCTATTATTGCTAGTAGCCTGAGTGGTTTGGGTCTCAGATTCACCACTTTTATTAAGAATATGGTGGGTGTTAAGGTCCACCACTTGTCCAACCTATAAGGCTACATCTTAAAGGTTTATTCTTTCTTACTACTTGGAGTGACCATGATAGGTTTTACATGGGGGTTTGGTTCCAAGGTCCACCACTTGTCCAAGCTAACTCTATTGAAACATAGAGAGAAGCAAAGGTCCACCCCTTGTCTAAGCTAGGGTCCATTGAAACATGGAGAGAAGGATGCTCCACCTTTGTCCAAGGTAGGCTCCATTGAAACATGAGGAGAAAGCAAGGTGCACCATGTCTCCAAGATGCTAGGCTCCATCGAAAAACAATTAAACCCACGATATGTCCGTAGATGAGGGTTTACATTCAAGGTCCACAATTGTCCAAGCTATTATTGGTAGTAGCCTGAGTGGTTTTGGTCTCAAGATTCACCACTTTTCCACTCTATGTCATTATAATTAAGAATATGCGCGTGTTAAGGTCCACCACTTGTCCAACCTATAAGGCTACATCTTAAAGGTTATTCTTTATTACCACTTGGAGTGACCATGATAGGTTTTACATGGGGTTTGGTTCCAAGGTCCACCACTTGTCCAAGCTAACTCTATTGAAACATAGAGAGAAACAAAGGTCCACCACTTGTCCAAGCTAGGGTCCATTGAAACATGGAGAGAAGGATGCTCCACCATTGTCCAAGATAGCTCCATTGAAACATGACGAGAAGCAAGCTGCACCATGTCTCCAAGATGCTAGGCTCCATCGAAATACATTAAACCCACGATATTTTCGTAGATGAGGGGTTTACATCAAGGTCCACCACTTGTCCAAGCTATTATTGCTAGTAGCCTGAGTGGTTTGGTCTCAAGATTCACCACTTTTATTAAGAATATGTGGGTGTTAAGGTCCACCACTTGTCCAACCTATAAGGCTACATCTTAAAGGTTATTCTTTCTTACTACTTGGAGTGACCATGATAGGTTTTACATGGGGTTTGGTTCCAAGGTCCACCACTTGTCCAAGCTAACTCTATTGAAACATAGAGAGAAGCAAAGGTCCACCCCTTGTCTAAGCTAGGGTCCATTGAAACATGGAGAGAAGGATGCTCCACCATTTGTCCAAGGTAGGCTCCATTGAAACATGAGGAGAAGCAAGGTGCACCATGTCTCCAAGATGCTAGGCTCCATTGAAAAACATTAAACCCACGATATGTCTAGATGAGGGTTTACATTCAAGGTCCACCACTTGTCCAAGCTATTATCACTAGTAGCCTGAGTGGTTTTGTCTCAAAGATTCACCATTTTTCCACTCTATGTCATTATATTAAGAATATGCGCGTGTTAAGGTCCACCACTTGTCCAACCTATAAGGCTACATCTTAAAGGTTATTCTTTATTACCACTTGAGTGACCATGATAGGTTTTACATGGGGCTTTGGTTCCAAGTCCACCACTTGTCCAAGCTAACTCTATTGAATCATAGAGAGAAGCAAAGGTCCACCACTTGTCTAAGCTAGGCTCCATTGAAACATGGAGAGAAGGATGCTCCACCATTTGTCGAAGCTAACTCTATTGAAACATGGGGGGTTACTTCAAGGTCCACCACTTGTCCAAGCTATTAAACTAGTAGCATGAGTGGTTTTGTCTCAAGATTCACCACTTTTTCACTCTATGTCATTATATTAAGAATATTAGGGTGTTAAGGTCCACCACTTGTCCAACCTATAAGGCTATATCTTAAAGGTTATTCTTTCTCACCACTTGGAGTGACCATGATAGGTTTTACATGGGGGTTTGGTTCCAAGGTCCACCACTTGTCCAAGCTAACTCTATTGAATAATAGAGAGAAGCAAAGGTCCACCACTTGTCCAAGCTAGGGTCCATTGAAACATGGAGAGAAGGATGCTCCACCATTTGTCCAAGATAGGCTCCATTGAAACATGAAGAGAAGCAAGATGCACGATGTCTCCAAGATGCTAGGCTCCATCGAAATACCTTAAACCCACGATATTTCGTAGATGGGGGTTTACTTTCAAGGTCCACCACTTGTCCAAGCTATTATCTAGTAGCATGGTTTGGTCTCAAGATTCACCAGTTTTCCACTCTATGTTTTTTATGATGATTATCTGGGTGTTAAGGTCCACCACATTGTCCAACCTATAAGGCTATATCTTAAATGATATTTTTTTGACACTTGGAATGTGGCATGATATGTTTTACATGGGGTTTTGTTCCATGGTCCACCACTTGTCCAAGCTTGATCTATTTCATATATATTTTCATACAATATTCAAATAGGATTCCCTACCTATCATGTCCAGTAGCATGGATGCTCTAGCTTGAAGGTCCACCACTTGTCCAACTAACTCTCTTATGTAAGGGAGATCTCGCTATAAATTCAAAACCTTCCCGCCTAAATTTAAAATATCCCTGCCAAATCTTAAATATCCCGCCTAAATTTTAAAATATCCTGCCCAAATTTTAAAATTCAAACTTTTTTATAAAAATTTAAATTTTACTACTTAAATTTAAAATATTCCACGCGAAATTGATTTTAAATTCAAGTTTACCACAAAAAGATATCATTATACCACCTAAATTCAATAATATGCAAACCTCAAATCATTATATTGTACATAAATTCAAACAAATTCAAATTAACAAGCCTAAACTGATATTAGTTTGATAGATATGAATTTATCACACCTAAATTATTGTCACATGTTAGAGAGAGTGGTTAGAGAATTTGAACAAGGTCCACCACTTGTCAACCTAGATACCAAGAAGGATTGAGTGTACAAGGTATTGTTTGGAGGTCCTTATAGTCCACTGGTCTCAAGGTCCACCACTTGTGGTAAGGGTCACCAAAAAGTGTATATATTCATCCAAAGAAATACACGTATTTTTGGTCTACATGTCCTAGTTAAACCATTTATGTCCATTAGGTTGTATCACTAAACAACACTACTATTTTTGAGAAACAGAAGTTACAATCATATCTACAAATGGATTTAGAGGAAAATCAGCTCAGCATACATCCAGAACTCGCTACAAGAATCGAACTTAACAGATCACGCAAGTAAGTCTTCCATTCAATTTTTACTAGTATTACAATGTGTTAGTTATTTGTGATATTTATGTATGTATATATACTATGTGTGCATATCGTAATTAAGTGTAATTGTGTATCTGCATTATGTATGAGTATTACAATGAAATAACACAAATATACATACATACACATAGAATAAATAACACAGACGCACACATACATGAGCATGTATTTTCAAGAGAGAGATAGCAAGATAAGAGATAGATAGATAGATAGATAGATAGAGAGAGAGAGAGAGAGAGAGATAAATACCTATTTTTTAGAGAGAGGAGAGAGAAAGATAAACAGATTTCACTGTGTTTGTGTATGTGAAGAGAGGAAGACGATTTATGGGAATATGTGCACGTATTTTCAAGAGAGAGACAACAAGATAACAGATTTCATTGTGGTTATGTATGTGGAAGTGAGGAAGACGATGTGTGGGAATATGTGCATGTATTTTCAAGAGAAGATAGCAAGATAATTGATTTCACTGTGGTTATGTATGTGAGGAAGAGAGAAAGACGATGTGTGGGAATTTGTGTATGTGTGCGGGGATACTTTTAAACTATGTATCTCTGTCTTTTGACGAGAGAGTGTGTGTGGCAAGAAGAGTTACAGAGAACCATCTTCTCTATATGGAGAAAGACAGAGAGTGAGAAGAGAGAGAAATACCTGTTTTTTTCTCTATTCGTGAGGTGTGCAATGTCTCCTGAGAAGACTGCCCGATCTTGCCCTTCTGGAAAGCGTTGTGTACGCTGCTGTTTCTTTATCTTGTGCGCGAACTTTCAATCCTGTGCACTCCACCTGTGTGTTGTGTACGATGCCGAGCTTGCTCCTCTACGCGCGCGTATACTCCAACTGTGTGCGATCCGTGTGGCTTTCTGTGTGTTTGCTGCTCGCCTGCTTTCTCTGTTTGCGTTGCTCGTGCGCTCTCTGTGTGCCTAATCTTGATAGGGTTTATAAGAATGCCATGTATGCTACAAGTCCATGTTTTATCATAGGATTAAAAAAAACAAAAGCAATATAAAAATTAACCAATTTCACACGGCCAAAATTAAAGAAATCATGGTTGAAAATATGAAAAACATGCGTAACTCTATACTAGGAATTCACTTTAAAAAAAAATAAAATCTTTGGGCGCTGCCCCTAGCCCCGGACCCCGCCTGGGGCGCTGCCCCAGGACCCCGCCCAGAACAATATCCCAAAATCAACCTCCCAAGCCCCGCCATCGAGAGCGCTATATTCCATATCCCCATCAAGAGCGCTACCCCCAAACCTCACGTGGAAGCGCTGCCTTGTCACCCCATTGTGGCATTGCCCTAAGACCCCGCATCTGGAGTGCTAAATGGGAACATTCTTCATTAGTGAAATTTTGAACATAAATTATATTAGCATATACTTAAATATAATACAAATATTAACATATTAGCTATACTACTAATTTACTATAGCAGTTCTAGATTATGTCCCATACTATATTTAAGGTGCCAAATGTTTGGCCTTATGGTCCTAGATTTAGCCAAGTGGTCAACACATATAGGACCAAGTGCACACTGTGCCACAAAACTTGGCCACCACTTCACTTGCCAAAGTTTAGGCCACATGGTCAATCCTAAGTTTCCAATGTTCTTATTATGTCACCTTTTGCCTCGTGGAAAACCTAGGCTTGTTTTCACATACTCAGGCACTTCAAGCCACAATAAATTGTCATTACTCTTCGGCAACCCTTTTGTTCAAGTCTTTGAAAAAACATTGTTTAAGGCCACCCTAAACCATTTTCATTTAGGGGTGTCTAAAACTAGCTTTTTGGCAATTCGAGAAGAAAATGGTCAAAGTTTTATACTTAGTTTTAACCACTTGACCAATTCAAATATTGGAAAGCAAGGTCTTGTAATACTTTTCTTTGGACATCACACATTAAAACTAGGTCCCTCACTTGTCCAAGCTATGCTCTAATACAATAAAGGGCTTTTGGTTTCAAGATGCACCACTTTCCCAACCTTGATCCATTAAAGAAGCTAGCTCTACTTAGACATTTAATAGCAAGGTCCTGCAGCAGTTCAGATTGAACATTTTCCATGGCAGCTAGGTCCACCACTTATCTAAGCTATGCTCTAATAGAGTAAGGGGGTTTTGGTTTCAAGATCCACCACTTGTCCAAACTTGATTTGGGAAGCAAGGTCCTATAATAGTTTGCTTTGGACGTTCACCATTACAACTAAGTCCACCACTTCTCCAAGCTATGTTCTAATACACTAAGGAGGTTTTGGTTTCAAGGAGAACCACTTGTACGACTTTGTTTTTGGAAGTAAGGTCTTTACATAGTTCACCTTGGACCTTGGACATTGGATACTACAACTAAGCCCACCACTTGTCCAAGATATCCTCTATATATAGCCAAAGGGTTTGGGTTTCAAGATTCACCACTTTTCCAACCTTTCTTCCATTAAAGAAAGGAGGGGCATTATAACTAGGTCCACCACTTGTCCAAGCTATGCTCTGATATAGAAAGGGGATTTTGGTTTCAAGGTCCACCACGTGTTCAACCTTGCAAGACTCAAGGGATACTTGGACATTGGAAAGCATAGTCCTATAGTAGTTGATAGGTGGCAGTGGGTATTACAACTAGGTCCAACCTATGCTCTCATATAGCAAAGAGGCTTTGCTTTCAAGGTCCACCACTTGTCCAACCTTGCTTCCATTAAAGAAATGAGGGGCTATGTAAACATTGGCAAGCAAGGTAGCAAGGTCCTAAGGTGTTTCACCTTGGATATTGGGCATTATAACTAGGTCCACCACTTGTCCAAGCTATGCTCTGATAAAGAAAGGAGATTTACGTTCCAAGGTCCCCCATGTGTTCAACCTTTCTAATATAGAAAGGGGATTTTCGTTTCAAGGTCCACCACGTGTTCAACCTTGAAAGACTCAAGGGATACTTGGACATTGGAAAGCATAGTCCTATAGTAGTTGATAGGTGGCAGTGGGTATTAAAACTAGGTCCAACCTATGCTCTAATATAGCAAAGAGGCTTTGGTTTCAAGGTCCACCACTTGTCCAACCTTACTTCCATTAAAGAAATGAGGGGCTACGTAAACATTGGCAAGCAAGGTAGCAAAGTCCTAAGGTATTTCACCTTGGATATTGGGCATTATAACTAGGTCCACCACTTGTCCAAGCTATGCTCTGATATAGAAAGGGGATTTTTGTTTCAAGGTCCACCACGTGTTCAACCTTGAAAGACTCAAGGGATACTTGGACATTGGAAAGCATAATCCTATAGTAGTTGATAGGTGGCAGTGGGTATTACAACTAGGTCCACCACTTGTCCAACCTATGCTCTCATATAGCAAAGAGGCTTTGGTTTCAAGGTCCACCACTTGTCCAACCTTGCTTCCATTAATATAGCAAGGAGGATTTGGTCTCAAGGTTCACCACTTGTCCAACCTATGCAAACCTTTTTCATGTTGTAGCATGATTTTTTGTTTGAAGAGTATTTTTCTATAACTATGGATTTAACAATGTAATCTTTTTACTTACAGGATGGACTTCGAATCTGGGGAGAAAGTACATATGATACTTGACAATGAAATCGTTGGTATTGGTTGTGTGTGTAGAACAGATCCAGATTCCACTTGTGGTGGTACAAAGATAGGGCTGGGAAATGTCTCCATACTAGTGGAGGAATGCTTGAAGGATGTGGTCCTACCTTTTCCTACAATGGATACTTCATCTCTCCAAGGCTCATTATGGAGTGTTGTTCGATGGTCAAAGCTTCTTTTGCAATCTTTTGTATTAAATGGGAACTTAATTGATCCACACGAAAGCTACAATGGTGATGAAGAACATGATCATTCTGATCCTCTAGTTACAGATGCAATACCTATGACAAGCCCAGAATTTGAAGCAATGATTCGAGAGTCTTGGAGAAATCAGAGGGTCCTTTTAAAAGATGACACAATGATGCAAACCATGAATGAAGGGACCATCTTATATGTATTTCCACATGATTATGTCAACTTTCAGGAACTTGGTCCTGATTGTGTGGGTGTGGGTATTGAAAGAGAAAATGCAAGCATTGATGATGTGGTTGAAGTGGGTAGCATCACTTTGCTAAAGTGGCCCATCAAGCAGACAACAATGTTGAATGGGAGCCCATTACAACGCTTTGTTCTTGTTGATGGCATGCATGCTACATATGAGGATGTATCCAACGATGGCAATGTTGGAAAAAAACTTGATGGGAGTAATGTTGTCCAGTTGTCAAGGAAGAGACGATACACTTTCATGAACAGAACTCAAAAATCAAAAGCAGCACCAGCTTTGACTTTTTACCTTTCAAACAAATCAATTCAAAGGATATCATGCATTGATTGTTGTGCACAAAAATGCTGCCAATTTGCAGATCGTGATATGGTAACAAGGTTACGACAACAATTTTGGGGAGAGTCTCAAAAATCACGCACTAATTATGTTTATGATGTTCTTTCTATATGTTATCAGAAAGATGAGAAGTCACGATACCAATTCAGGCTAAATGGCTCTATTGTTTGTTGTAGAGCATGGTATGAGCTACATGGAATACCAAAGACATCATTTTATCGATACAAGGAGAACTTTGTAAATGGTGTGCGCCAATATGTACATGGGAACACATGTACATTGAGAAGGGGACTTCAACATACTAGTTTAGCAAGAGCACTACTAAATGAGTTTGTGGAAAAAAACTGTGAGAAGATGCCACATAGAAGTAGAACACTGCTAGATGGCTCAAGAGAGACTCAATTGGTGATTCCATCAACATACAAACAAGTGGATATTTTATGTGAAATCAACACGACACTTGACCAAATGGGCTATGAGAAGAAGCTATCCCAATCTTCTTTTGGTAGAATTTGGAACAAAGAGTACCCACATGTCACTTTAACAAAGACGAGTGAGTTCTCTAAGTGCAATATTTGTAGCTCAATCAAGGCAAGGTTAGAAGCTAAACCTTCTCTTGAAGAGAGAGCTCTTCTCTTGAGGGAGAGAGAAGTTCACATGGCACAACAAAAGAGTTGCAGAAGCCTATATTATGCATAGCGCACGTATTCAGAAACTCAACCACAAAAATATGTATGCATAATCCATGATAAGATGGATCAAAAGAAGACTGCCATTCCTAGATTACGCATTGTTCCCAAGGGTGTGGATTCAGGATATAATCTGCAGGTGGCATTGATTGGCATGATCACTCATGGACATGGAGAAGGTCATTACGGACACTTTGTCTTGAATGTTTGTGGCCAACTGATCCAAATCTTACAATTGGCTCAATTGTTAATTGTTTACATAACCTCGAGAGGATAGATAAGCATCCTCTTGGTGATCTAGTAACAAATGGACTTCCAAGGAGCAATATTTCACTACTGCATGCTTTGAACTCAAGGGATGCTTTGGACTACCATAACTTGAGTGATGGAAAAGAGCCCATTGTGCAGTCGTCAGAAATTGCAGAAGAGGAATTGGGGTCAACATTTCGCAGATTGCCAGAGAACTTGTTGCTACAATTGGATAATTGTGCAGGGGAAAACAAAAATCGATACTTATTTGCCTATTTGTCAATGCTTGTTGCAAGGGGTGTTTTCAAAACCATCCAGCTGGGATTTTTAATGGTTGGGCATACACATGAGGACATAGACGCCATGTTTAGTAGGTTTTCAGAGAAGTTGAGAGTTACACAAACCTATACTTTGCCACATTTGATGGATACATTACGAAACAGCTCATCTTCATCTCCAGCTCCATTTTTTCTCACAAAGATCCCCGATTTCACCAATATTGTGATGGCTATCTTTGTGATGGACAAGACATACTTGTTGGACATTCCAAACCGCTTCAGTTCAGGTTCTTTATGCAGGATGAGACACCAACGATGCAATATAAGGCACATGTAGGTGTATCAAGTTGGAGTGGAAGTATTCGCCTTTGGAAAACAGACACAGAAGGCAAGCCAATGTTACCACATGGAGATCCACCTCTAGTACAAATGGCGGAGTATGTCAAGGCCCACGAAGAAGTCATTTTGGGGCTAAAGAACTATATAAAATTTTGGAAAAATTTAGGGAATGGTTCAAGTATTCCGCGATATTATAGACCCGTGATAGATTATTGGAGTAAGGTAATTGAAGAGATTGGAAAAGCAATCATATCAGAGGGAGTCTTGTATGAAATGTTTTGGCCAAAAACTCAAGAATATTCTCACCTACAAAGCACTACAATGAATTTGCAACAAGGAGCAGAAAGATTCCTAGGCCTTGAAGAGTTGAACGATCATTTTTGTGGGCCTCAACGAGATAGGCCAAGGGAAGAGTTTGACCCTATGTCTGATGTGCACCAAGGTGACTTTCTTATGCTTGTTTTGAGTGACACAGAAATCTATCCAGTGTGGCTTGCAATGGCTTTATCTGACATTGATAATGAGCCTACATCACCAAACTACAGAAAACTCTTGATTCAATATTGGGCACCTTGCGCGAGAAAAAGTGGGATGACAGATACTCAAGCTTACAGTAATTGTTGGAAGGGTTATTGGGCTGTCAACTATAAGGACCCACAAGTGTGGGAAACTATAGATGCAATTGTTTGGTCCTGGAGACCCAACAAAGAAGGACCATTTTCTAGAATAAAGATTCCAGAAAGACATGCTCTAAAAGCCAAAGAAGGCCTCACTCGTGCACATCAGCCACACTTGGATCAAAGTTCAGATATGGTATCAAATGTGGAGTAGAATTATGTGGAGCTTCTATTGTGACTATACTAGTCAATTTGTAAACAAAATCTTTTTTGTATCTTCCTTTGTTTTATGTAATTTATAGTTATTATTCAAATCCATGTGTTGTACATCCTCTTGACTTTTGGTGTTTATCAACACCACAATCCTATGAGATTTTCACTTTATTTACTAGCCACACACCTCAATTCTTCCCACTTTAAGTGGAAAATTCCCAAATTACATGAATTCGGTCGATTTGGAGATTCCCATAATGTGAGATTTTTACCAAAATACCTAATATGGTCTTACTCCCACTCAATTCAAGGAATCCTTTCCTTGAGATACTTTAGCTCCAAGAAAAACATGCTCTGATACAAGTTGTTAGGAAATAGGATGTAGTAAATAGATATTTGAGTAGCTTACTTAATGGAGCCAATGTGGGATGTATCCATGCCACTCAATGGTTTTAGTACTTCAAACAAGAAGTAGGTTACAAAGGGATTATACTCTTAATAGCTCCCGAATATTCCAGTGGCCGTGAAAATTTTGGTTTTCGACGAGTGATTTTTCTTCATGCTCTTAACATGGGATTCGTACATGACTTTCTCACGAAGGGAGTGAGTAACACATAGCCTGTTGCCATGGAGAAGATCACCATCCTTCAAGGTGAATGGTTCCTATTTCTTCCCTAAGGCAAGGAGTGGCATTATGTCTTTAAAGTAGCGTACTCATCTATCATGGAAGATAGATCGTTGTGAGTTGTTATAGACACCGCATTTATCCTCGGTTGTCATGATAGTGCATCGATTATGCTTACCAACAGTGTGAGAAATATGAAAATATTGCGAAAGAAAATTTGCCCACCTCATTTGTTTGTCGGAGAGCTTGGTTTATGTCATGAAGTACTTGAGACTTTGGTGGTCCATTTGCAAAATGAATGGAGTCCCCAATAGATAGTGCTTCCATGTGTCTAGGATATGTATAACATTTAAAAACTCTTTTTCATATATGCCCAAGACCCGTTCATCGGTATTGAGCCTTCGGCTCTCATATGCTATGGCATGCCCTTCTTAAAGCAAGACTGGTCCAAGGCAATCATCCACAAGTATCACATTGGACCTCAAATGGATTTGAGAGATCCAGAAGCATAAGCACTGGTTGGGAGGTTAGCTTCTCTTTGAGCTTATCAAAAACAATTTTCTCTTTAGAAATCCATGAATTCTTAAATTTCTTCTTTGGTAAGTCATGTAATTGTCCTGCTATTTAAGAGAATTTTGCTATGAAGCATCTATAGTATGCACACATATCAATAAAGCTTTGTAGCTCATGTAGATTCCTTGGATTAGGCCAAGATTTTATTACCTCCAACTTTGATGGATCCATATGGATACCATCTTGAGAGATAATATGACCTAAGTATTGAATCTCTTGAAGAAAAAATTCACTCTTTTCTTGATTGATAAAATGTTTGTTCTCCCTGAAAGCTTGAGCTTGAGAAACTCTATAAGGAGGTTTATTAGGCGGTGAGCTTTCGGGTAGAAGCTCCTTTATATGGTCATCATCCCCTCGTTTTGGAGGTAACTCCATAGGGATGCCGTCGATAAATACGTCTTGGAATCTATTTAGAAAATTCGACGAGTTTAATTATTCTTGATTTCTACCACTTGTTTTGTTAAAGCATTAGCATCATTTAGAGACTCTTTGAAAAAAGTTATGTACAAGGAAACTAAACTTTTCACTGAATTATCAAAAGCAGGCAAATTTACAAGTGGTATAGTACGACCGGACTCATTAGCATCTATATACATGCTCTTTTCTTTGTAGGTGAAGTAGATTCTCCTTTCAGGGAACTTCATGTTGGCAGCCATGCAGTTGAATCATGGTGCCCCTAGGATAACATCCTCATGTTGGAGAGGAGAGATGAAAAAGTCTTCTTTGTCGGAGTAGCTTTGGACATGAATCCTCAACTTCCCAATCAAGGGAGTAACGGAGGCTTGCTGTCCCTTGAAAGCTCCATCGACAGTTACAATATCTCCCATCTCAAAATCTTGAATGCCCAACTTAGTGGCCAACTCCGTTGATATGAAGTTGTGAGTAGAGAAAAGGTCAAACAGGATGAAGGCATCATGCTCCCTTACCTTTCCCGAAGCATAGGAGAGAGGTGATTCTTTGCAATGAGCATCCTCTTTTGGAGCTTCAATGATGGAAGCTCTAGGAGTCTCATGGGCATTTCTTTTGGGGCAAGAACAATAGCCATGTCCTTGCTCCCCACACTTAAAGCATTTGTGGTCCTTACGAAAAGCTTCTAGCTCTTTAGGAGAGAGTCTATTTTTACCTTTGTAAACTCCCTTTTTCTTGGATTGATTGTTGTTGTTGTTGGAATTGCCTTGGGAAGAGTTTTGGGCATTGTTCTTCCCCTTTGCATCGTTTCGATCTTTGTTTTCTAGGGGCTTGGCTTCCTTTTAGCCTTGTGTTGGAAATTGATGTGTGAAGCAATCATAGTATGGTGGATTACTTTGGTGATAGTAGCAGGCATTAACATACTCGGCCATTTCTTCAGATAATCTAGCACCCAGGGGATTCACTGTGTTTTTCCGTACGGTACCATGTGAGTGTACAATAGGGGGTTTTTAAGATTTTGTACATAAGCGTATACAATAGGGGTAGCCCCTCATTATTTCATACTCATACCGTACACATAAGGGAGGGGGGGGGGGGGGGGGGGGGGGGGGTGTGGGAGGGGAGGGTGGTTACATTGGGGCTACATTCAACTACCAGAGCCACCTTAAATACATTCGTAAGCCTCTCTCTCTCTCTCTCCATCGATGAATACTTTCATGGCGTGGTGAAAGTAAGGGCAAACTTGAAATTCTCTCCTTTTTTTGGTCAAAATTAGAAGCTTTTGTCGATAATTACACTAAAACTTATGTAAAGTTCTTCGTTTTCCTTAAAGCCAAGCTCAAACCCCTCTAATTTGTCAAAATTCTCAAAATACCTTTTAAATTTTTAAAATTCCCAAAGTACCCATGTATCTATTTTGGTCAGATTGATCAAGCTTTTCTAATTTTTATTCCTTTTTGACAATTGAGATGCATTTTTGAGTAGTTAGCATGTAATTTGTCACATATTACCTCACAAAACAGGAAATTATGTCCACAAAGATAACACAAAAGTGCAGTCATCAACAGAATGTCAATCATTGAAGAACAAGAATACATCCTAATTCCCCTCTGCCCTGCCACACATTGGCTAGAGAGAGAGAGAGAGAGAGAGAGAGAGAGAGAGAGAGAGAGAGAGAGAGAGAGAGAGAGAGAAGAAGAAGAAGAAGAAGAAGAAGAAGGAGAGAGTTTTAACGTCGTAGGAAACTATCCCAACATACCTTAAAGATCTAGCCGACGAGGAGAGTTGAACTCAAGACCTGTTATGAGAGAGAGAGAGAGAGAGAGAGAGAGAGAGAGAGAGAGAGAGAGAGAGAGAGAGAGAGAGAGAGAGAGAGAGAGAGGGGGGGGGGGGGAGATGGAGAATGTTAAAGCTAGTATTTATTATGCTAGTTCAAATGTAGAAATGACACATCATGAGAACATAGATTTTTGCTCTATATTTGTTTCACCACCTTTCATGGCAACATGATGGTGTTCAAGCATCGTCTACCTGCACTATTTGAACATAGGGGATGCACGAGATCGATCTTTTCTATCATCGCCATTTGAATATGGGGGCAACACAAGATTAATCCAAGCATCTCTCAAGTGCACGATGTGAACATAGAGAAGGTCGAAGCCACCTCTAGCCCTCTTCTTTCGTTGCATCGTGTGAATCTAGCCTATGCCTAGAAATTTTCATGCAAATTTGACTCAACAACAATTTTTTTCCCCAACTTTTGAGAATTTTCAAATGTTGGTCCTTCGTTGCAAACATTGAAGAGGCTTTGAATGAGTAGAGAGCATTATTTACACACACACACATGCAATGTCACAGGCTGCTATTGGGTGGTTAGCGAAGTGGGCACTAGAGAGAGCGCAACTTCACACATAGCCTGGACAAGCACTTGCACAGAGACTTGCTCGCAAGCACTTGCAACAGGTGAGAGAGAGAGAGAGAGAGAGAGAGAGAGAGAGAGAGAGAGAGAGAGAGAGAGAGAGAGAGAGGGAGAGGGAGGGTTCATGGGCGCCGTGGGTTTTTTTTGCGACCGCGGCCTTGTGTGTGACCCTCTTGGCAAGCGATTGCATCAGTGTTCGGGAAAAAAAAATTATCCAAACCTACAGAATTCCTTTTCTTGAATTTGGCAAGAGGAAATTTTAGAAAATTATATTTATTTTTCAGGTTGTTACACTATTTTTCTCTATTTTGGGATTGAATTTCTCCTTTTCCCCTTGCTCTCAACCGGCATTTTTGAAATTGAAAACGGCACGATATTAAGTCGAGACACATATTTCCCGAGCACTGGATTGCATCTATGCTACATGGATGATTGCATTTGGGCGCACATTGGGAAATACATATATGCTTGAAGAATTGAGGTTAGTATGCATGAGTGGGCATCAGCGAGTGACAGACATAGCCGAGGTTTCCAAGGTTTCTCTTCATCCTTGTTTTCGGCATGCGTGGGCATCGTGGGCCGTTGATCTTGCGGCACACCCCGAATTACTAGTTTGCTCGAATTTACTAAAACTGACCCGAATTTACACAGCGATGGGTAGCAAACCCATCTCCCAATGCTTTCAAGGAGCACGTGAAGGTG
Source organism: Adiantum capillus-veneris (assembly GCF_014529385.1). Lineage (NCBI taxonomy): Eukaryota > Viridiplantae > Streptophyta > Polypodiopsida > Polypodiales > Pteridaceae > Adiantum > Adiantum capillus-veneris. Next base: position 42,002 of record NC_140937.1, on the reverse strand, counting down.
ATAGGCGTGCAAAGGTGACGTCCGGGGTTCAAATCGTACAAGTTTTGCTGCACCCGAATGTACCCATTTTCTCAAATTTACACAAAGCGTATTGGACGGCTCTTTTTGCACCGGATCCCCGAAATGCACAAGGGCCATTGATCCCCTCCTGGCCATGCCCGTGAGAGATAGTGAGGAGGGCAAGCATTCATACATTTGCATGAAAAATTCTCTCTCTCTCTCTCTCTCTCTCTCTCTCTCTCTCTCTCTCTCTCTCTCTCCTTGCTCCTTCCCTCCCTCCTCAGATGCTTCATGAAACTTAGTAGCAGGTTGCCCTGGCTCTTTTTCTTTCGTCACGCGAGCAAATTGCATTCAGGGCTGGAGCTTCTCAGCAGTGCCACGACGCAAGCATCTGACGACGCCGACGCAAGGTACTCTCTCTCTCTCTCTCTCACACACACACACACACACACACACACACCCGTTTTCTTATACACATGCGTGCGCACGCATCTGCGTTTTGAGTTTAATTAAGGTGTGGCCTGAACTGCAGAGAAACAAGGAGTTTGCCGCGCCATGGGTGGAGCAACATGCAGGCTCACACACAAACTCTGGTGAGGTGAGGAATCTGTCCTCACTTAGATTTTGGCTTTGTGGCATTCCATTGACTTCTCCACACACTGCAGGAGTTGTAAACGAGACTGATTTTGTCATGCTAGGAATTAGTGTCAATGGTTATACTTGAAAAGTTGAACCTGCATTGCAGTGTTTGAATATCATACTCAGCACTGTCTTACATAGGCCATTGTGACATATATTTAATAATTGTAAGTTGTTGTTGCATTGTTTGAATATCATACTAGGCACTGCCTTACATAGTCCATTGTGACATATACTTAACAATTGTTGTTGGCATGCTACGGCGATATAAATTTCTTCGACTCAATTTCTTTTGTCGTAGCTCACCAAAAACATTTTTTTCTACCGAAAAGGACACAATGAAGATTCTACTTGTTTTGCGACAATGGAAGGCATGGCTGGTTTTTATACTAATATGTGTAAAATTTTGTGGGTCTCTTCAACACGAGCTTAACGTCTACTTGAGGTATTGAAATTTTAAGGGGTTTAACAAACAGTAAGGATCCATTGTTCGGGAACACTGTTTTACAATGTCCACCCGATGATTCACGTTGTTTTATTCTAGAATTTTTTGATTTTCTAATTATGATGGCTGTCATCAACTCTTTCAATCTTTATTGAGGCTGGTGGCATTGCCCCCCCCCCCCAAAAAAGAGAAAAAATCGCCTTGATTTTTAAGCTAAACTAATGAGACGGCCAAGATATGCCAAGGCATCTATGAGGATTTGTAACTAAAATGCCAAATTTTTGACCTTGAAATTAAGCACATCAAAAACATTTTTTTCTAGCAATGATCTGAGACAAAGGACACAATGAAGATTCTACTTGTTTTGCGACAATGGAAGGAATGGCCGGTTTTTACGCTAATATGTGTAAAATTTTGTTGGTCTCTTCAACACGAGCTTAACATCTACTTGAGGTATTAAAATTTTAAGGGGCTTAACAAACACTAAGGATCCATTGTTTGGGAACATTGTTTTACAATGTCCACCTGACGATTCACGTTGTTTTATTCTAGAATTTTTTGATTTTCTAACTATGATGGTTGTCATCAACTCTTTCAATCTTTATTGAGGCTGGTGGCATTGCCCCCCAAAAAAAAAAATCACCTTGATTTCTAAGCTAAACTAATGAGACGACCAAGATTTATGCCAAGGCATTTATGAGGATTTATAACCAAAATGCCAAATTTTTTACCTTGAAATTAAGGACATCACATAGTCTTCTTTTTCACCTAGAAAGTAAAATGAAATGGGATAACTAAGCATTACTATAGAGCCGGATGTACAAGCACCGATTGGTGTTGTCATTTTTGTTAGCTTTGCAAAGAAAATTGATTTTTCACTCTTGGTTGTTGCATTGTTTGTTTGATTACATGCCCTCAATGGCATCAAAGTAACCACTTCTTCAAAAATGAAGATATTCCATAGTCACATGGTCATATGGCTTGATCGGGTGTGTCATCTTGAGCTATCAATTTTTACCTTCAGTTCTTCTAGCTATCCATATGACTTGACTAGGTCTCTTGAGCTATCCATTCTTACCAAATGTGTAGTGCCTGTTTTTACGATAAAAAGTGTTAAAGATTTTAATATCGTTAGTTTCTTTTACATGCAATTACAAATTCTATAGTCTCAATTTTCCACATGGTCATATGGCTTGACCAGGTGTGTTATTATAGTTTCTTGCGAAGACATGTCTAGCATACCTTGGGTCTATGTGTCACACATACATAATGCCTTTATTTTGTATATAATTACAAATATAGACACGTCTAGCATACCTTGGGTCTATGTGTCACACATACACAATGTCTTTATTTTGTATATAATTACAAATATAGACACGTCTAGCATACCTTGGGTCTATGTGTCACACATACACGATGTTTTTATTTTGTATATAATTACAAATATAGTCTCAATTTGTGACATGGTCATATGGCTTGACCGGGTGTGCCATCTTGAGCTATCGATTTTTACCTTGAGTTCTTCTAGCTATCCATATGGCTTGATCGGGTTTCTTGAGCTATCCATTCTTGCCACATGTGTAGTTGTGACTCTTTTTACGATAAAAAGCGTTAAAGTTTTTAAACTGTTAGTTTTTTTTCCATGCAGTTACAAATTCTATAGTCTCAATTTCCCACATGGTCATATGGCTTGAGCGGGTGTGTTATCTTGAGCTATAATTTCTTGCCAAGACACGTCTAGCATACCTTGGGTTTATGTGTTACACATACTCAATGTATTTATTTTGTATATAATTACAAATATAGTCTCAATTTGTCACATGGTCATATGACTTGACCGGGTGTGCCATCTTGAGCTATTGATTTTTACCTTCAGTTCTTCTAGCTATCCATATGGCTTGACCGGGTCTCTTGAGCTATCCATTCTTGCCTAATGTGTAGTTGTGACTCTTTTTACGATAAAAAGCGTTAAAGTTTTTAAACTGTTTTTTTTTCTATGCAGTTACAAATTCTATAGTCTCAATTTCCCACATGGTCATATGGCTTGACCGGGTGTGTTATCTTGAGCTATAGTTTCTTGCCAAGATACATCTAGCATACCTTGGGTCTATGTGTCACACATACACAATGTATTTATTTTGTATATAATTACAAATATAGTCTCAATTTGTCACATGGTCATATGACTTGATCGGGTGTGCCATCTTGAGCTATCGACTTTTACCTTCAGTTCTTCTAGCTATCCATATGACTTGACCGGGTCTCTTGAGCTATCCATTCTTGCCAAATGTGTAGTTGTGACTCTTTTTACAATAAAAAGAATTAAAGTTTTTAAACTGTTAGTTTTTTTTCCATGCAGTTACAAATTCTATAGTCTCAATTTCCCACATGGTCATATGGCTTGACCGGGTGTGTTATCTTGAGCTATAGTTTCTTGCCAAGACACGTCTAGCATACGTTGGGTCTATGTGTCACACATACACAATGTCTTTATTTTGTAATTTGTTAACATAAAGTAGTAGATATAGGCTTGGCCCAAACCATTCAAGTGGCCTAGAAACTTAAGTTGGCCTTCTTAGTGCAAGAGGTTCTACATTTTTGAAATGGCTTTCATAAGAATTCTAGCACTACTTGATGAAAAACCACTACTTTTGCATGTTAAGAGCTATGTGAATCATTACTTTGCACCATCTCTTCACCTTGTGATGCATGGAAAATCTATTGCCTATGCATATGGACTCATGGCATGACATGTTAGAAAATAATTTTTTCCATCTTAACCTCCTTAGGAGGGTTTTTCTTCATTTCGTTCTCATTGGAGATCTCATTGTAGCTAGTGCTAGTGATGGATGCAACGAGTATGTGAAAATACACCAAAAAACATAGCATACAAGCAACATAATTAATGATCATGCATATATGAAGAATTGTGCATATAGTGAATTTGACATGATACATAATCAGAGAGTGAGAGTACGAGATCATGTGTGTGCGAACATCTTAGAGCGGAGTGCTATGTATGTTTGTAAAGGTCGAGGTGAAGGGGGAAACTCGAAGCACCGAGTACAATCTCCCTTCGTGCAAGAGTGAGCATTTTTCGCTTGCATGTATTTATTTACACTAAATAAAAATCAATAATCAGAATGATTACAACCATCCGCTTGGACACAAAATAACTATTGCTCATGAAAGAGCTCTCTACTAATAAAATGTCCATAAAGTATCTATCAATTGCACAAGCCATAAAGCAATCGTGCTTGCCACCTATTAGCCATGCAACAAATATATGTCAATGCACAATTAAGCACCAAATTATGTATCTCTTTGTTAAAAAACAACAGCCTTTAGTTGTTATGTTAGTAATATGCAGGTCATATTGTCAAAAATAGTGGTTTGAATTACATATTAAAGAAATCCTATGGTGAAATGACATCTTATAACTTAAACAATTTAATTTTTTCATGCCTTAAGCCGTCACATACTACATATTCGACAATCCCATACCAGTATAATAAGCAGTATGTGTCATATCCTAATGTATCAAGATATAATTATTCACAATCATCAAAACAATCAATTCCAAATTCATAATAGTGTCATTATCATATCATCATAGAAAAAATCCAATTTCATATCAATATTATCCAAATCATTTCCATCATATATGTTGGAATTAGGGTTGCAGAGAAACACACACAGCTTGGAGAAGACGAAGGAAGCTCAAGGAACACAATAGAGAGTGTATTACTTAGTGTGCAATGGAAAGATGGATAGCCCTAGAGTGATGGGCGTATATACAATGCTCGGGGAAAAAAACCTCCTAAAGAGGGAAAAATTGCTTCGGCAGTCCTAGTGTGTTCACACACATCACTACCACATGTATATGGTAACAACTCCCCCCTGGCTAGCTATTGGAGTTTAAAGACCTTAGGGTTAGCTTCATTCAAGAACTCCAAAGGTTAGTGTTAAAAGTCCTTAGACCTAGGACCTTAGGCAATCTAGGGTTGTACTTAAGGTGCTTGAGGTGCTTGTCGTGCTTGTTGACTAAGGTGCTTGAGGTGCTTGTCATGCTTGTTGCCTAAGGAGCGGTGTCTATTGTGCTTGATGACTAAGGTGTTTGAGATGCTTGAGGTGCTTCATGACTAAGGTGCTTCATTACTAAGGTGCTAGATGGGCTTAATGTGTTCCAAAAAGTCAACAAGGATCCCTACATATGGGGGGGGGGGGGGGGGGGGGGGGGGGCGAGAGCCCTACTTGTAGGAGCATGAGAGAGAACACACACACCCTCACTCAACCCTCACTCAAGGCAAGCCTAGTCTAAAGAGGCACAAGGACACATGTCAAGATCCTCTCCGTGTTGCCCTCATAAGGTGCCTAAAGCCTATTGGTTGACCTCTAATATGTCCAATAAGATTTTAGCTAATTAAATTAAAAATGTTTAAGCATTTTTCAAGTCCTCTCTCTCAAAGGGGAAAGGAGGATACTTGTCCAAAGGCTACCTCTATTGCTAGTTGTGACCAAGGCTTGTGATTGGCTAGGCTTGAGAGATCCAATGAGTTGGAAGAGGGGGTTGACCATGCAAGTAGAGGGCTTGCTTCCCGCTTGCTTGAGGGGTATACTCTCTCTCTCTCACACACACAAACTCTCATTGTGTGAAGTGCCAAGGGCAAGAGCTTCATCTCCTTCTCCAAGCTTGTTGAGAGCCTACCTACACCAACACTCTTGGCTATGGAATGCAAATCCAACCAAGAGCCATGCTTCAATGCTTAAGCTTGCCATCTTCTTCATCATCATTATTATGATGTTATGCAATGCTATGCAACAAGAGTGATGATAAGTGAGGAAATATTTCTTTTTCGTAATAAGAATGTTTCTTCTTCCTCTTCCCTATCGTCATTCTCTGCTAGCTCTCTCTGGTCTTGGGACCGAGTCCGGGGACAAGTTAATGCTTTCATTTAGCTAAGTTACAGGCATAATTGTGGTGCATGAAGCTCTCTATCTTCATTGCACCATCAAGGTCTCAAGGAACACAAAGCTTGTATTGTATCAAGTCTCTCTTTATGGGAGAAATTATAATACAAAAGCCTTTTGGAGGGAAAACCGGCTCCAAATAAATCCGTTCCTCAAATATTGTCAAGTTTTCTATTTTTCTCTCTTACAAAGTATGCCAAGTTAGTTAAGTACAATGGTTATGTTGCTACTGCTAATAGTTAAGTTCACCCTCTATCTTCTCAAAGTAGTCGGATAAAAATGCTCGCTACAATTCTCTTAATTTCGCTTTTCTCAATGTTCATAGGCCATTTCCATTACATTGGTATCAGAGCTATTGGTTTCTCTTTTCTTGCTCAAGAAAAGAGGTCCTTAAGCTGTCTATGAAAGGTCGGACATGTTCATTGCAGTAGGATAAGGCGGACAGGGATCTATTATCTTGGTTGAAAAGGACCTAGTTTGAGGTACACCATTGGGAACTATAGCCTTAATACTGGAGTCTCTCGGGGCTTGCCTTTGGCTTAACCATTATTGAGCTACTAGAAAACTCAACAGGAACCATAATCAACCGAGCAATGCTAGACCCTCTCCACTATTCTTTGCAATCAGCAGTATCTAAACCACGGGTGTGGTTGCTTGAGAACTACTTTTCGAAGGTAAAGGAGAGTAGGGACTAAGGTTTTTGAGGATACCAAAGCACAAACTATTTTATACATAAGTTTAATTAGCATGTCTGACAACAATCAAGAGAGTATAACGTGTGAGGTCCCCAACCTGCCAACACCAAAATTCAGGATGGGATCCTTGACATGTCTCTAGGCCTAATGAAAATCAGTCTCTAAACAAGAAAAATCCAAGGAATAGACCTTTACCATTGACAATGGCTTGGGTGTATAGCCCTAGAAAAAGACCTAGTCCTATCTCGTAGCGGAAATGGGACAACATATTAAAAGTCCAAAATTGTTTCAGCCCTATAACTTCCACAAGTTGGGTTAAGGTATTTGAAAGTGCCGTGGGAACCGTGTGCGAGTGCAAGTACAAGAGCAGAGAGAGAGAGAGACCTACTTTTGGGTGGAGCGCACAACAACATTATCCTGTTGTTGCAGCTCCTTATTCTGTTGTATTGAGAATAAGTGTATACATAGTTAAGTTAGTAGATGGGCTAGTAGTAAGTGGGATGTCCGGCCAGTTGGCCTGAATCCCAACAAACTCCCACTTGAAGGCCAACGCAGCCCAAGTGACCTGGTATGTACAACCATGAAGCAATCTAGTGGCTTCAACCTATACCCATCAACTTGCTGCAATGTGTAAACGGATCCAAAGCTAAGCCTTTCGTCAAAGCATCTGTTGGGTTGTTGTCAATGTGTACCTTGACCAAATCAATGAGCTCTTTGGCCAAGAAAATCTCTCACGAGATGATACCTGACTTCAATGTGTTTTGATTTGGAGTGAAATGCGGTATTCCTTGCCAATGCAAGAGCACTTTGACTATCACAATATATCACTGGAGTTTCATCAATGCCAAGATTTCTGACCAAGTGAGATAACCATACAGCCTCTTTACTTGCATCCGACAATGCAGCGTACTCTGCTTCTGTAGTGGAAGACGACGTACAATCTTGAAGACATGATCTCCAAGATACTGCTACTCCAGCAAATATGAAGACATAGCCAAATGTCGATCTCCTATTGTCGACACAACCCGCATAGTCTGCATCCGCATAACCCACGATGGAGGCATCACTGTTCCTGAAGCGTAAACACCTGCCGACCGTACCTTTGAGGTACCTATGAATGTGCTTCACTTCTTCCCAATGCTTGCTGCCAGGATTTTCCATATATCGGCTCACTAATCCCACTGCAAAAGAAATGTCTGGACTTGTGGCCACCATAGCATACATGAGACTGCCCACTGCCGAAGAATATGATATCTTAGCCATTTCAGCTCGCTCAGCATCAGATTTGGGTGCATCTTCCTTGCTGAGTTTCAAGAATGCCTGCATTGGGGTACTCAATGCTTTCCCCCCACGCATATTGAAATGCTGCAAAAATTTCTCAATGTATGTTTCCTAAGATAACTCAAGAATACGACGTTTGTGATCTCTTTTGATTCGCATGCCAAGAAAGTGTGTAGCATCTCCCAAATCTTTCATTGCAAAATTATTGCTAAGTGTTTTCTTCAAGTTGGCAATTTCCGCAATGGATTTCCCAACTATAAGCATGTCATCAACATACAAAACTAGAATGATCATCAAGCCATCATCTAGCTTTCTTGTGTACAAGCAGTGATCCTCTTTGCTCCTTTTATATCCTTGAGACCTCATACATGCATCAAAATTATGATACCACTGCCTTGAACCCTGCTTTAAGCCATAAAGTGCCTTTTTGAGCTTACATACTAGCTCCTCACGAGATGCATTCTCCTGAACTAACCCTTCACGTTGCTGCATGTACATCCTCATCAAGATCCCCGTGAAAAAATGTTGTCTTCACATCCATTTGGATAAGTTCCATGTCCTCAATCGCTACAAGACCAAGTACGATTCTAAGCGTTGTCATCTTGACCGCAGGCGAGAAGATTTTATCAAAATCGACTCCCTTTTGCTGTTTGAACCCTTTGGCTACAAGTCTAGCCTTGTACTTTGGATTTGGATCACCTGAGGTAAATTTCTTCTTGTAAACCCATTTGCAAGGTAAAGCTTTTGCATCATTTGGCAGTTCTACCAAGTCCCAAGTGTCATTAGCCAGAATCGAGTTATACTCAGATTGCATAGTCTGCTCCTACTTCACCACATCATCCGCCATCATGGCTTCTTGGTAGCAACTTGGCTCACTGCAATCGGTCAACATGATGTAATCAAGACCTAGCTCAAAACGCGCAGGTGGATGAGAGACTCTAGTAGATTGTCTCACTCCTTGACCAATTGCTATTCGCTCCCTCTGGAGCATTTCTAGTGGAAGGTACATCACTAGCCCGCTGAGTTGATTTCACTGTCTCTGAGGCAACATCCTCAAAAGTGACTCTCCAAATTTCTATTTCCTTCATAGGTTGTTTATGCATCTTCGACTCATTAAAGATCACATCTGAACTACAGATGACTCGACGAGATTCCAGGTGCTAAAGACGATATCCCATTTCTCCATCTGCACCACATACAATGAAAATACATTTGTGTGACTTTGGCTCTAACTTCTGTCGAAGTTGTTTAGGGACGTGAGCATAAGCTTCAAAACCAAAAACACGTAGATGGTCATAGTGGGGCTTACGTTTAGACCATAACTCTTCTGCGATCTCATAATGGTGTACTAGGCGAACGATTTATAATGTGCACTGCGGTCAAGACGGATTCTGCCCAAAAGCCTTGTGTGAGATTTGCCCTAGAAAGCATGGCTGTGACTCTTTCCTGAATCGTACGATTCATGCGCTCAGCAACTCCATTCTGAGCTGGTGTGTAGGTAAAATGCCTTTTAATCCCCCTTTTAGCACAGAAATTGTCAAACTCCTTGGCGACATACTCTCCACCATTGTCAGTTTGCAACCTCATGAGTTTCTTGCCATATTGATTCTCAACGAGTGCTAAAAATTTCTGGAACACAGAAAGAAATTGATCCTTATGTTTCAAAGGATATGCCCACACCTTTCGAGTAGAGTCATCTATGAATGTCACAAATAGCTGCCCCCCCCTAGAGGTTTGATTGATATAGGACCACAAACATCACTATGCATTAAATCTAGAGGTTCAGCTCGCCTTGACCCAATGGTAAGTTCACGGATCTAGTCTGTTTGCCATAGATACAATGCTCACAAACAAGAAAGTCAACATAATACAAGACAGGTAAGTAGCCAAAATGAGTCAGAGTTCTCATTCCTTTTTGGCTAATATGACCTAGCCGGAAATGCCACAACTCAGTAGACGGCAGCTCGGCTATACATATGTAATCATGACCAACATCTGACACATGCATGGAATAAAAGGTACCATGCTTCTGACCTATGAGTACAACAAGATTACCTTTGCGTACTATCCATGAACCATTCCCAAATGTGGTGTTGTAGCCCAAATCATCAAGCTGACCAACAGAAATCAATCTTTTAGTCAACTTGGGCACATGTCTGACATTACATAAACTAAAGTACGTGCCATTCCTTAGATGCAATTTGACGTTTCCGACACCCTCAATGTCTAGTTCATAAGCATCACCAAGTCTCATTTTGCCACAAGAGTGAGAATAAGTAGAGAACCACTCTCTATGTGGTGTCACATGGAAACTTGCACCAGAATCTACTATCCAATTCTGTGTATACTGCACATCTTCTATAACAAGAGCCTCGACGAATAGATCTGCTGTGAAGACCAATACGTCAAAGGTAAGTGGCATAACAACCGCTGGAAGAGTCTCTACAATTGGAGCATTTGAAGACTCTAGCACATTGATCTCCTCTAACTTTGCTTTGCCCTTGTTTGAATCATCAGACTTAGAAGTTTCACCGGATTGTCTATCCTTCTTGCTTTGCTTCCATTTCCTGCAATCCTTCTTCGCATGCCCTTTTTTATGGCAGTGATAGCACTCGACATTATGCATAGAACCCCGAGACTTACTGCATGAGCCCCCACGTTCCTTGCTTTTGGCACAACTTTGAGTGCGACCCCTCTGTCTATCACTAGCAACATACGCATCACCATCCTTCTTGCCTTCAAGAGATTTCCTGCTAATCTCCTCGGTAAACAGACTCCCAAGGACGTCGTTGTACACTAGACCGGTACCAGGTGTTGAGTTGCTAATTGCAGTACAGAACGTATCCCAAGATGAGGGTAAACTGCATAGCAAGAAGATACATTTAATTTCCTCATCCAAGACCAAACCCTGAGTGGTCAACTGAGAGAAGATGATATTGAACTCATTAATGTGAGTATAAATAGTGCCCTCTTCCTTCATACGAAGGTCAAACAGCTTCTTCATCAAGAAAACCTTATTACTGGCACTTTTGTTCTCATAATTGGAACACAACTTATCCCATACATCTCTAGCAGTTCTTTCTCCAACTATAGTAAAGTACACAGATTTGGCCAAATGCAAACGGAGAGTAGATTTGGCCTTAGCATCAAGTTTCTCCCACTCAACATCTATATACTCGCCCTCTGGGTGCTCCATGATAGGATCCAGCTAGCCTTAACATCTTGAATATGCTCTTTCCAGATAGCAAAATTCATCCCATCAAATTTCCGGATATTGTAAATATCCTTTTCACCCCTAGATGACATGGCTGCAAGCTAAAGATAATATGGCGATAAACACTGGTAATTCTAGAAAACATTTAACAGAGTTTCCCCAAAAAATCCTAATTACAAACAATGCACGTTGGTTTCTTGAAAGTTACCTTCCGTTTTCGACCAATTATTCATTTTTTGATTCTTACTCACTCCTTACGTATATAATGTTAACTTATAAAAGAACTTAAACTATTTAAAGACTTAATTGAATAATGGGAGACCCACCTGGGATTGATCGACCATTTGCTGCTGCGTTGGCGCCTGAAGACTCTCCTCTGTAGGCCTACTAGTAGGCCCGGCTTCGTCGTCGTGCGACGGTCTAGTTCATTTGCGAGCTATGTCCTCATCATCAGATGTAGGATTTTCTTGGGTCCTTGTAGGTGCCATAACTTCTTAAAAAAGGACGTCTAATCATTAGGTAAATTAATCGAAAGCTAGACTTAACCTTTGTATTCAATCGTAACCCATCCAAGGTTAAAATTGTAGTCTTAATTGGTGAATTCTTGACCTAGTAATTCCCTATTTGCCTATATAGATATGATAACTTTTTCCAAAGCTTCCCTAAGGGTTTTCTAAGCTCTCCTAATTTTCTTATAATTTTCTATATCTTTTTCCTAATTTCCCCATCGAATTTTAAGCTTAGAATCTAGTTATTTTGAGGTTAATAGTTATTCTATTTATTTTCTCTTAAAATATTTCATCTCCTCAAATTTATATCACTATTTTACACTTACTGTAATTTTCTTAAAAACTTTTGACCGCAAAGTCTATTTATTTTAATTAGTCTTTTGCTAAAAATAGGACTTTTGGTCAATTATAATTTTATAAATTGATTAATTAACTATGGTATAATTATCACAAGTGGATTTGTGACCTCTGGTAGTTATCTTTTACTTTTTTAACTTAATTATCTAATTTCCATCTCTATTTTTAGCTAAAATTAGCATACTTTGACTTAGATAGATATCTATACTAATTTTCTAACCTTAAGATAAATATTACGGCTTCTTTTTCATGTAATCTAACTCTCATAGATAGCATGTAATCATCTAATATGATTTACTAATTTCTCCCTTTAATTTTTAGCTTAAACTAGTATAATTTGACTTAGATAAATATCTATACCAATTTTACTAACCTTAATATAACTTATGACTTCTTTATCATGTAATCTAACTTTGATAAATATCATGTAATTATCTAACATGATTTATTAATTTCCCCCTTTAATTTTTAGCTACAATTAGTATAATTTGACCTAGATAAATATCTATACTAATTTTCTAGCCTTAAGATAATCACAGCTTGTTTATCATGTAATCTAACTCTGATAAATAGCATGTAATTATTTAATATGATTTATTGATTTTCCCCTTTAATTTTTAGCTAAAATTAGTATAATTTGAATTAGATAAATATCTATACTAATTTTCTAACCTTAAGATAATTATCATAGATTCTTTATATTATAATCTAGCTTTGATAAATAGCATGTAATCATCTAACCTGATTTACTAATTTCCCCCATTAATTTTTAGTCAAAATCAAACAACATTCGCTAAGATAATTAGCTAAACTAATTATATGTGCCTAAGATAATTATCCCAACTTCCTAATGTTTTTTTTTTATCTTTGGTAATTACTATGAAATTATGTAAACTGATTTGCTAATTTTCCCTCTCAATTTATGCTAAAAAACATACAATTTTAGCTAAAGTAATACTGATTTCTAGCTCTCATAATTACTATATAATTATCTAAGTAATTTAGCTAATTTGACCCAGATAAATAGCTATATTACTTTTCTAACCTTAAGATATTTATTACGGTTTCTTTAGTCTATAAACTAACTCTGATAAATGGCAGATAATTATCTAACATGATTTACTAATTTTCTCGTTTAATTTTTGGCTAAAAATAGTTAATTTTAGCTTAATTCAATATCTAGATTAATTATCTGTTAATGAGTAGTTTACCCCGTGTTTTCAACAGTATTTTCTAGCTATAATAATTAACTTAAGAATTTTTGAGCTAATTAAATAGGTTTCCCATTAGTTTTTGATTAAAAACATCTAATTTTTGCCTAATTAATTACAAAAACTAATTAGAAAATTAACAGATAAATTTCCTAGCTTCTTGACACTCTTATAAAGCTATGATAATTATCTTATACTAATCTAAGTTTAATTAGTTAATTATCCTTAATTTAAAACCAAAAAGATTAATTTCATCCCTAATATGGCTTAATAATTAATTAGATTAATATCCCTAATCTTAATCTAAGTAATCAACAGAATATTAAGAATTAAGAGAGTAATTTAGAGTGTAAATAAGTTTAATCTTCTTTATTAATTAGATTAATTAAGAAAATATAGGTAAATTAGCATTTTTGCTTATTAAAAAGGGATTAGACTAATTAACGTGGATAATTAGCTAAAGCTTTGCTCTCTAGTGATTTTTGGGTAGAGTTCCGAGTCTGTTCAAATTGTGAAGCAAAGGGTCTTGTTTATAGGTTTCTGAGCACTCATAAGCTCTCATAGGCTGAAAATGGCAGTTGCTTGCAGATCAAGCAGTCCCCAATGTTCCCCTAGCGCCACCTGCTGCTAAAATTGGCTTGGGCAGGTTCATGACTGCTCCATACAACCCCCAGATGCACCAAATCGATTTTTTGCTATTATTTGACCCTTTTCATGATTAATTTTGAAAATATCTATAAATATCTAGGGATTTTATGATAAAAGTCTTTTACAGAAATGATTACCGAAATCTTATAATTTATTTAATTAATTTAATCAACAGAGTAAACTTCCAAGGGCCATAACTATGCCAGTTTTTATTGGAATTCAGTTCTGAAAATTTCTAGCCCTGGATTTGTTGTGCTTAAGATTCCAGAAATACCATTTTTTATTGCTTTTGAGATAGTGTTTTTACCTGATTGCCTGACCATTGCTTTCTCCTAAAGCTTGAGTTCATTCCCGACAGTTAGAAAGGTGGAGACCTTACAAAATGAGTATTGAAAACTTTGATTTTGCACATGAAGGTGCTACTGATGATGCCCCAATGTTTGTGAACTGTCTTGTTACTAGGCTGCAACAAGCTATGGGCAACCCTACTTTGCAAGCCAAAGTTACCCAATAACTTCGTGCTTATGGGAGTTCCCTTTCTCTACGAGAAGAGAGAGATCTTAGGAAGCCTCTTTTTGAGACTCCCAAAATAAGACTCTCTCCAAAAAGAGAAGAGGAGGAATCCAATGAACGAGCAAGAAGTGAATCCCCAAATTCCTCTGAAGATGTGTCTCCACGAAGACGGTGGTCTCGACGATCCCCAACTCCTCCCAAGAGGAAAAGATCATCCTATAGTCCTTCTCCTCGTCACTCCAAAAGGGAACAGAGGAGACAAAGGAAGAAAAAGGCAAGAAAGAGGTCACCCTCTTCTCCTTCTTCTTCACCTTCCTCCTTTTTCTACAAAAGCAACAATTATTCTCCTAGAGAATACAAGAGCAGAGGACATCGCAAATCCTACCCTTCTTGGAAAACGTCCCAAAAGCTAAAGAAGTTCAAAGAGGGAGGAAAGAGTATCTCTTTTCTCACCTATAATGGCACCTTTGGTGCTACCGACAAAGTCTTGCCCTTCATCCAACAATTTGATGTGGCCTTTGGAGACGAGGGCTTCACAGAGTCCTCCAAGCTACACCATGTAGCTATGTACTTCCAAAAATTTTCTTGTCGATGGTGGGCTAGCCTTCGTGGAAAGGGTGAAGTCCCAAATGTTACCATATACATGTGGTAGTGATGTGTGTGAACACATTAGGACCGCCGAGGCATTTTTTCCCTCTTTAGGAGGTTTTTTCCCCCGTGCATTGTATATACGCCCATCACTCTAGGGCTATCAATTTTTCCATTGCACACTAAGTAACACACTCTCTATTGTGTGCCTTGAGCTTCCTTTGTCTTCTCCAAGCTGTGTGTGTTTCTCTGCAACCCTAATTCCAACAATTGGTATCAGAGCAGGTCACGTCCTCCCGGGCTTAGTCACCAGCTGCTCCAGCACACGCTTGCTCACCTTCTCTGATTTCAGTGAGCTTTGGCATTTACACATCAGGTGCAGCATTTACCATGGCTGACAATAACAACACAGATGTGTTCAAGATGTTTGCTGCTGAGGACAGGTTGGATGGGGAAAACTACCCTATGTGGGCTTATATGATGCAACATGTTCTTGTGTCAAAGGGTGTCTGGAACATTGTGTAGCGCATTGATGTACGTCCTGGTTTTGAGGATGTAGGCGATGTTGAGGATGTTGCAGGTCTTGCTGCAAGGATTGCATCTATTAGAGTTGTTTTACCTACGGCAGAACAAGCTCGTTGGGATGTTAAGGATGCGCAGGCTCATGCATTGATTGCGTTGTCTGTGAAGCGCACCATTGTTCCTCACATCCGTTCTGCAAAATCTGCAAAACAGGCTTGGGATATTCTAGCAGGTCTTTATGCAAGCCGCAATGAGGCTAAAATTGCTTTGCTGCGTAAAGAGCTGGAGTCGAAGATTATGCATGAGGAAGATGATATGGACACTTTCCTTGCTAGTGTCAAGGATATCAATGAGCAGCTTATTTCTGCAGGTGAAGTCATTTCAGACGGTTCCCTTGTGCAGACGGTTCTTGATGCCTTACTAGATTCCTACCAGACATTTGTTAGTACTTGGAGACTGATGACCCAAGGAAATCCTGAAGTTGTCAAGTTTGATACATTATGCACATTGTTGTTGCAAGAGTCGCTTTCTAGAAAAAACAGGACTAGGCAGCGTGCAGTTGAATAGGCCTTTATTGCTTCTCAAAGAAAGGGTGGTAACAGTAATGCAGCCACTTCTTATGGTTCTGTTGCGAGTGGCAAAAATTATGTTCCTAATGCTTCTGCTGGAAGTACTTCGTCTGGAAATTCTGGTGATAAGGCAAAAAGAAGATGCATTGCCATTATTGTAAAGCCAATGATCACTTGATCAAGTTGTGTCCTAAGTTGAAGGCCAAAGAGGCTAAGAAGAAAGAGGGTGGTTCCACTACAAATGCTGGTTCCACTACAAATGCAGCCATTGTTGAGTCTTCTGTGAAAGGAGACTGTGCTGCTGATGTTGATGCAGAATGGGCTTTTAGCGCAAAGTGCACTTACAATCCTGCTGTCCATGATGCATGCTTGTCAGTTGCTGCAGATTCACATGTGTGGTATTTCGACAGTGGTGCTACAAAGCACATTACCTCACATCGTGAATTGTTTACCTCTCTCGAGTCTGTCCCTCATGGGAATTCAGTCACTTGTGCCAACAACGCCTCTTATCCAGTTCAAGGAGTTGGAAAGATTGTGCTCACTGCTGCTAATGGCAGTTCCTTCACACTTGTTGATGCACTTTATGTACCTGGGATCAATAAGAATCTCTTATCTGTATCCGCACTTGCTAGACTTGTACTTGTAGTCAAATTTGTGGATGACAGATGTACAGTTCATGATCTCAGTTTTGGTGATGAAATTGTTGCATCTGGGCTTTTGTGCCATGGGCTGTATAAGCTCACTTTGTATGATGAGTGTGGAAAAAATTTTGCAAATGTTGTTGCAGATTCAAGGGCTATTTCAGATGCAAAACTTTGGCATGCCCGTTTTGGTCATCTGAATTTTGCCAGTTTGTTGCGTTTGCAGAAATCTGATATGGTTGCTTCTTTGCCGCCTCTTGAAGCACCTGTCAAACATGTTTGTGAAGGCTGTATTTTGGGTAAGATGCAGCGTTCTAAGTTTCCAAAGGATGGTTCAGTTCGGGCCACATGCACAGGTTGCAGCTTGTGCATAGTGATGTTTGTGGGCCCATGCAAACTCCGTCCTTGGGCAATTACCTGTACTTCGTGACTTTCATTGATGATTACTCCAGGCATGCATGGGTATTTCCGCTTAAAGCAAATTCCAAAGTCTTTATGTGCTTCAAACAATTTCTGGCTATTGCTGAAAATGTCTCGAAATGTACTACTGCTCAAGAAAACATTTTTGTGTGATGCGTTGCACCCTTGTTAAGTTATAGTAACTCCATATCCATAGCTCAAAGTATTCAGCACAAAAATCCAAAAAACTTTGTGCGTCTGGTCGCACCACATGATAAACTTCATCTTTGTCCTCCACAAGTCGCATGTGTTGAGCCCAAGATGGCATAGAATCTCCATGTTTCATTTCAACTGTCTTGAGAAGTAACCCCTCTAGATCCAAGATAAGTACTCTTTTGATGTCCTTGAAAGCAAGTGGTAGGTGATAAGGAGGTGATTCATTCCTTGGACAAGGTCTTGGAGGAGGTTGGATGGGTAATTCAATAGTTTTCTTCAATTTATGCCAGCATATAGCCAATCCATTTTTTTATAATGGTTCTGAAATTAAAGAACAAGAACACTTAATGCAAACACAACAATAGACATGAGTTTTACATTGTCTACCCTAAGGTTTTATTAGATACCAAAATCCATCTATGATCTACTCATTAATAGAAAGAAAGTCAAATTAAAATCCTGACTCTTTTTTATGCTACACTCTCTCTTAGTCTCAATACCATGGAGTTCAACTAAACTTAAGTCAACTAATAACTACTACTTGTTGTTAAAGGTATGCTTGAAGTGTATAAGGCTTAACCAATGCTCTAGTGTAGAATGGGTATTTAGGTCTCAAGGTCTACCACTTATCCAAGCAAAGATCCATTTAGATATGGAAACCCAATTTTTCTTAATATAATGATATAGAGTGGACAAGTGGTGAATCCTGAGACCAAGCCACTCATTCTACTAGGGATAATAGGTTGGACAAGTGGTGGACCTTGAATGTAAACCCCCCATGTACAAAGTATCAAGGGTTTTGGGTATTTCAATGGACTCTAGCATCTTGGAAACATGGTGGAGCTTACTTCTCTCCATGTTTCAATGGAGTCTATCTTGGATAAATGGTGGAGCATCATTCTCTCCATGTTTCAATGGAGCCTAGCTTGGACAAGTGGTGCACGTTTGTTTCTCTCTATGTTTGAACAGATTTAGCTTGGACAAGTGGTGGACCTTGGAACAAAATCCCCATGTAAAACATATCATGGACATTACAAGTGGTGAGAAAAAATACCATTCAATATATAACCTTATAGGTTGGAAAAGTGGTGGACCTTAACACCCAATTATTATTAATATAATGACATAGAGTGGACAAGTGGTGAATCTTGCGACCAAACCTACTAGGAAAAGTACGTTGGACAAGTGGTGGACCTTGAATGCAAACCCCCCATGTACAAAATATTACTCATGCTATAGGAATAATTTGGTATTAAGGTCCATGTTTCAATGGAGCCTAGCTTGGAAAAGTGGTGGACCTTTGTTTCTCTCTATGTTTCAATAGAATTTGCTTGGACAAGTGGTGAACCTTGGAACAAAACCCCCATGTAAAGCATGTCATGGGCATTACAAGTGGTGAGAAAAAATACCATTCAAGGTATAACCTTATAGGCTGGACAAGTGGTGGACCTTAGCACCCAATTCCTCTTATTATAATGACATATAGTGGAAAAGTGGTGAATTGTGAGACCAAACCTACTAGGGATAATAGGTTGGAGAAATGGTTGACCTTGAATGTAAATCACCCATGTATAAAATATCATGGGTTTTGCGTATTTCAATGGAGCCTAGCATCTTGGAGACATGGTGGAACTTACTTCTCTCCATGTTTTAATGGAGCCTATCTAGGAGAAATGGTGGAGGTTCCTTCTCTCCATGTTTCAATGGAGCCTAGCTTGGACAAGTCGTGGACCTTTGTTTCTCTCTATGTTTGAATATGGTTAGCTTGGACAAGTGGTGGATCTTGGAATGAAACTCCCATGTAAAACATATCATGGGCATTTCAAGTAGCGAGAAAGGATACCATTTAAGATATAACCTTATAGGTTGGACAAGTGGTGGACCTTAACACAATATAATGACATAGAGTGTACAAGTGGTGAATCTTGAAACCAAACCACTCATGCTACTAGGGATAATAGGTTAAACAAGTGGTGGGCTTTCAATAAAACCCCCTAAAGTGTTTCAATGGAGCCTAGCTTGGAAACATGGTAAAGCTTGCTTCTCTCCATGTTTCAATGCAACCTATCTTGGATAAATGGTGCAGCATCATTCTCTCCATGTTTCAATGGAGCTTAGCTTGGACAAGTGGTGGACCTTTGTTTCTCTCTATGTTTGAATAGAGTTATCTTGGAAAAGTGGTGGACCTTGGAACAAAAACCCCATGTAAAACATATCATGGGCATTACAAGTGGTGAGAAAAAATACCATTCAATATATAACCTTATAGGTTGGACAAGTGGTGGACCTTAACACCCAATTATTCTTAATATAATGACATAGAGTGGATAAGTGGTGAAATTGGGACCAAACCTACTAGGGAAATAGGTTGGACAAGTGGTGGACCTTGAATGTAAACGCCCCATGTACAAAATATCACTCATGCTACTAGAAATAATTTGGTATTAAGGTCCATGTTTCAATGCAGCCTAGCTTGGAAAAGTGGTGGACCTTTGTTTCTCTCTATGTTTCAATAGATTTATCTTGGACAAGTGGTGTACCTTGGAACAAAACCCCCATGTAAATCATGTCATGGGCATTACAAGTGGTGAGAAAAAATACCATTCAAGCTATAACATTATAGGTTGGACAAGTGGTGGACCTTAACACCTAATTCCTCTTAATATAATGACATAGAGTGGACAAGTGGTGAATCATGAGACCAAACCTACTAGGGATAATAGGTTGGACAAGTGGTGAACCTTGAATGTAAACCCCCCATGTACAAAAAATTATGGGTATTGGGTATTTCAATGGAGCCTAGCAACTTGGAGACATGGTGGAACTTATTTCTCTCCATGTTTCAATGGAGCCTATCTAGGAGAAACAGTGGAGGTTCCTTCTCTCCATGTTTCAATGAGCCTAGCTTGGACAAGTGGTGGACCTTTCTTTCTCTATATGTTTTAATAGAGTTAGCTTGGACAAGTGGTGGACCTTGGAATGAAACCCCCATGTAAAACATATCATGGGCATTTCAAGTGGTGAGAAAGGATACTATTTAAAATATAACCTTATAGGCTGGACAAGTGGTGGACCTTAACACATATTTCTTCTTAATATAATGACATAGAGTGTACAAGTGGTGAATCTTGAGACCAAACCACTCTTGCTACTAGGGATAATAGGTTGGACAAGTGGTGGACCTTGAATGTAAACCCCTCATGTACAAAATTATGGGTTTAGGGTATTTCAATGGAGCCTAGCTTGGAGACATGGTGGAGATTGCTTCTCTCAATGTTTCAATGGAACCTATCTTGGAGAAATGGTGGATCATCCTTCTCTCCATGTTTCAATGGAGCCTATCTTGGACAAGTGGTGGACCTTTGCTTCTCTCTATGTTTTAATGGAGTTAGCTTGGACAAGTGGTGGGTCTTGGAACAAAACCCCTTTGTAAAACATAGCATGGACATTACAAGTGATGAGGAAAAATATCATTCAAGATATAACCTTATAGGTTGGAAAAGTGGTGATGGACCTTGACAAGTGGTGAAGGATACCATTTAAGATATACCCTTATAGGTTGGACAAGTGGTGGACCTTAACACCCAGTTATTCTTAATATAATGACATAGAGTGGATAAGTGGTGAATCTTAAGACCAAATCACTCATGCTACTAGGTATAATACGTTAGAGAAGTGGTAGACCTTGAATGTAAACACCCCATGTACAAAATATCATGGTTTTAGGGTGTTTCAATGGAGCCTAGAATCTCGGAGACATGGTAGATCTTGATTCTTTCCATGTTTGAATGGCACCTATCTTGGAAAAATGATGGAGGTTACTTCTCTCCATACTTCAACGGAGCCTAGCTTTGACAAGTGGTGAACCTTTGCTTATCTCTATGTTTGAATAGAGTTAGCTTGGACAAGTGGTGGACCTTTGCTTCTCTCTATGTTTGAATAGAGTTAGCTTGGACAAGTAGTGGACCTTGGAATGAAACCCCCGTGTAAAACATATCATGGGCATTTCAAGTGGTGAGAAAGGATACCATTTAAGATATAACCTTATAGGTTGGACAAGTGGTGGACCTTAATACATAGTTCTTCTTAATATAATGACATAGAGTGTACAAGTGGTGTATCTTGAGACCAAACCACTCGTGCTACTAGGGATCCTAGCTTGGACAAGTGGTGGTTTTTCATGTTTTAATGGAAGAGAGATTCGACAAATGGTGAAGCTTGCTTATCTCCATGTGGATTTTAGAACTAGCTTGGACAAGTGGTGGAGCTTTGCTTTTTTACTCTTCATAATACAATGATGTATAGGTTGGTTACATGGTGAATCTTAAGGCCAAACCTCCCATCTTACTAGAGATGATAGGTTGGACAAGTGGTCAACCTTCTATCATTTCTCCATGCCTATAATTAGAGAATTAGTAGAACTAGCATCTTTCTATGTTGTCTAGAGCTGAGCTTGGAAAAGTAGTGGACCTTGCTACTCTCTTCCCTTGGATTATTAGTTTGAAGACTCATTATATATACTTGCTTAGATCTATATAATTACTCATTAGTTAGGTTACAAGTGGGTATGTAATTTATTAGCCTCAAGGGACTTTGAATATTGAATAGTAAGAAAGTCAAGTGCTGGTTTGAAGATCTTTTGCTTATCTAAACTAGACTCTAACTCAATAATAAGTTTCATAAGTTCCACGAATTGTCCTATCTAGGCTCCAAAAGAGTCTTAATTGGTTTGTGCTAGATTCTAACTTCCTTGATGGGGTAGAATCCTAGAAAAATGAGGCACTATAAGTTTTACCTTAGCTCAAATGGATTTTTCACTTAAACTCGACTGCAATTTGGCTATCTAGTCTTTGTCTCGATGGAGTTTAACACTAGATACATAGTAGTGATATTTAAGCTTCATGTCTCTTCACTTGATCGAGATATGAGACCATACTTTCAAGGTCACCACTTGTCTTACCTAAAGACCAATGTGAGACATGGGAGCAAGAAAGCCATCCGATATTGTTTTAAGGACTATTACATAGGCAATCAATAACTTAAGTAAAGCAAAAAGACTTGGATCTTTCACAATTAATAACTTAAGTAAAGCCAAAAAGACTTGGATCTTTGACAGTTTTTTTCAAACTAAAAAAGCACAATCTCATGCTAACAAAACTATAAATCACAATTGAAAGGTTTGAACAAGAAAAAGATCAACAATCTTAATAAGAAGGATACTTTTCATTTCATTTGATGATTACAAACTAAAATAAAGTCTCTCAAGAAATTGATAAACAAAAAATGTAGGTGACTGCTTCATTATTTTGAGCAAAAATATCAAAATCTCTATTGATTGAGCTCCATCTAGTAGTATCCTTTGTAAGATCCTGCAAGAAGGAATAAAAAGAAAGATTTGTTAGATACCATGCACATGAGTGTTCAAGCATGTGTATCAAGAATATATGACATGTCACTAGTACCTTAGGGTTGCTTTCTATCCAGCCTTAGAAGATTGTTCTCAGCTTTCACCTTATTTATATAAGCCTTTGCTGTGGTTGCCTTCAAAACTCCTTTTGTGTTACAACCCAATTGCCTAGCTAAAGTGGTCAATTGTGACGCCTTCATGCTTTCAATGGGTGTACGCTCCTTTGCCAAGATCTCTTGTATTTGGGCTCTTCTCATTTCATTGCGGTGGCTTGTGTCACTTGCATCTTCAATGATAGTTTCATCTCTGTCACCTTTTGCAGGTGGTATTCTTCTTGTAAAGAACACCTTAGCTGACCAAACATCATTTTTCTGCTTCCAATACTCCATGATTTGTTTGTATTCACTATCATTTGTCACTATAGGTTGTCCATAACGATTAGAAGCAATTAAATCACGCACATCCCTTCTCTCATCAAGCTGAATCAAGTATGGCAGTAGCTCCTCCAAGAGCATATTGTCAACCATCTTCTCAGCATCAAATTGTGGTGGAAAAATGCAATTGTTTGCTGGTGAAATACATCCCTTGTAAGGAGAGTCATCAATAAGCACTGTTCTTTGTGGATCACATTCAAACCCCATGGCAATTTTGGCTAGAGGCTTGAACATTGCCTCAACGTTTGGATTGTCGGGTCTAAACAATTTTTGAGTTTGAGCGGTGTAGCAAACATCTTGCGACCAAATTGCAAAGAAAGGCAATGTATCCTCAGCTAAGTTGTTTAGTGCTGCAAGGATTTGATACACATTATTCCTAGTAGCTGTCGACCAAATTGCAACATTAAACCTTTGTAAAATAGTCTTCAAGAATTGGATGCAACCTGGCCTGAGTATAATATATCTTTTTGAATCCATTTGCACTGAGTTGTGGTGTGAGGATGGTTGAGGGGAACGTTTCAACAATAGACCATTTAAATCCAATATAATTGTAAGCATGGATTTCTCAACATCTACGCTACATGACGTAGTACCAATTGGCAATAGCTCGTGAGTGGACTTTTCAGTCTCTTTTGATGTATGTTGCATTTTTGAAGCATCGATTTCTTGGTTCTCATTATTGGAAGCTTGCTCAAGTTGCACAACACTAGACTCTAGTATAGAAATATCATCCATCTTGGGCACTTTAGAAACCATAGAATCTATGGATTCTATAGTTGTTGACTGACCATAGGAGCATTATCCATCCAGTTTGTGAATCTAAGAAAAACACACACACAAATGGTATCTCAAAACCACTAGAATTTTATTCACCATATTTATATGTAGAACTCCTAGTAAGAAATTTATTTTAGGTAAAGTCGTTGTTAGAATCCTTGCAAACCATTTTCAGCATTCGTACACCAAACACCACTTGTCTAAAATACAATCTACTAACTCAACATTTTCCATCCTACACTTTATTAAAGATGAGTACTTAAAGTGAAAACTAAAACCACCCTTGTTGAGGAAACATGGATACAAGGTCCACCAAATGTCCAACCTAGACTACAAGAAAATAATTAGAGATTTGGCTTAGATTTGGATTCAAAGGCCACCACTTATTCAAGTAAGATAACTCCACTTGTTTAAGACAGTAATGTTGAAGCCCCACCACTTGTCCAACCTAGACATTGATTAAATTTTGGTAAGATTTATCACAAATCTAGAGTAGAATCAAGATTCTATGGCCAAGGTAGTCAAATATGTTAGACAACACACAAAAGCATAAGAGCACTCTAGATTCTCGTTGAGCATAAACTAAACAATAATCAAATGTTATATTCACTTGAGATTTCATCCATGAAAAATGAAAATGATGCATGTACTTGAGATTTCCATCTATGTACAATACTTTACAATGTCAAGTAAAGTTATAGTCAGCAAACAACTCTTCTCCTGCTTCAACTTGACAAATAGTCTCAATGCATACATGGCCATATTCTTCTGACTTGATGTGTGAAGAGGTGCATTTATGCCAAGGTGGAAAATTTGGATTAAATGTATAGCGTACATTGGGACAGACATTTGTACTGTGAGAACTATTTATATAGCCCGACACGTTTCCTTCTTCTACACAACCAATAATGTATGATTGATCTTCCTCTTCTTCTATGTTTGGATCCTCTAGAAGAGAATATTTATAAGCTCTTGGAAATATTTTGCATATCTTTTTCCAGTCTTGAAATCTATACTTATGCCCTCCATAGTTTAGAATAGTCAAACCACTTTCCAGGGTAGTATGCACAAATAGCCCATAACCAGCTCCTTCAATACATGAAAGTTGCACTTCAAAATACACACCGTTAATATGGAAAATTACATCTTTGGGAATAGGAAAAGTTGCTGTCCAAAAGGATCTTCATGCCAATCATAGTTGTGAAATACATCTAGTTTTTATATCACTTAACTCCTTTGTGTCTGCAAAAAGAAGAAAATATTATGCATAAAATAATGACAATATCAAAGAAAGATATCATTATTTTATAGTCCAATAGGTCCATTGTATGGAAGACTTAGAGTGCCTCTTACATGGTGCCTCCAAGGTTTCCAAAAAATAAAATCATTGGAAAAAAAAGGCCACTGTGTCTCCAATCTATTGCCCATTTGAAGCATAGAGAGAACCAAGGTCCACACTTGTCCAAGCTAGACATGGAGCATTGACACAAGATCCAACACTTATCCAAGAACCCTATAGTATATGTGGTAACATGGGATGCATTGATGCAACAAAAGTAGTCTAGCCTCCTCATCCATCTCTTTTTTCTTGTAGCCTAGAGGGATTAGTTTCAAGGTCTATCACTAGTCAAAAACTACACATAGAACATTGATACAAGGTTCCACCACATGTGAAACCTATCATCCCTAGTAGCATGGATGGTTTGATATCAAGGTTCATCGCGTGTCCTACCTATACTCTATTGTAGCATATAGATTTTGGTTTGGTGGTACTACACTTGTCCAAACTTGCTTGTTGTTGATATCTGGAGGTAATCAAGGGTCCTCCACTTGTCCAAGTTAGGCATATAAAACAATTGCAAGGTCCACCATGTGTACAACATATGATTGATTATAGCATGCATGGTCTTATTTCATGGGCAGCCATCTTCTCTCCAACATGTGTCCAACCTCGGCTCCATTGAAGCATGGAGAGAAGCAAGGTCCACCACTTATCAAAGCTATTATTTTCTCCCAGTGCTTTCAAAACCATAATACGTTGTACATGGGGGGGGGATTCTTGTTTCAAGGTCCACCATTGGCTAAGATTGGATCCATTGAAACATAAAGAGAAGCAAGCTCTACCATTTGTCCAAGCTAGGGAGCCATTGAAACATGAAAAACCATAATATGTTGTATACAGGGGGTGTTTTTCAAGGTCTACCACTTTCTCTAAGCTATGGTCCATTGGAACATGGAGAGAAGCAAAGCTCCACCACTTTTCTAAGCTAGGATCCATTGAAACATGGAGAGAAGCAAGCTCCATTGTTTGTCTAAGCTAGGCTCCATTGGAACATGGAGAAAACAAGCTCCACCACTTGCCTATTATTGCATAGAGATTCTGGTTTGAAGGTCCACCACTTGTCCAACCTTGCCTTCATGTATGGAGATAATCAAGAGTGCAATGCTTCTCTAAGCTAGGGACATAAAAGAGTTTCAAGGTCCACTACATATACGATCTATGATGGGTTGTAGCATGGGAGGTTTCATTTTAAGGTTGACCACTTCTCTAGCTCCGCTTGTCCAACCTCAGATCATTTGAAGAATGAGAATAAAGGTGTACCAACTCTCAAAATAGGCAAGAAAAATCTCTATAAAACCCATGAATTGTTAATATATGCTATGCTGTGGAGTTTTGTTTGAAGTTCCACTCCTTATCCAAGCTACAATCCATTGAAGCAGGGAACTAAGTAAGATATATCTCTAGTCCAAGATAGGATCCATTGAAACATAGAGAGAATCAAGGTCCACCACTTGTCCAAGCTATGCATGGGTAATTGATATAAGGACCACTACGTTTTCACCTATACAATGCTCTATCATGGATGGTTCATATCCCACCAATTTTCCAACTATTTAGTAGGTTGTATTATGGGGGTTTGGTTTCAAGGTACTTCACTTGTCTAAGGTGGGTTCCATTGAACCATGGAGAGAAACAATGTCTACCACTTGTCCGAAATATGCTCCTTAAAACATAAAAACAAGGTCCACCACTTGTCCAAGCTAAAGTTCTCTCCATTGAAGCATGGAGAGAAACAAGGTCTACCACCTGTCCAAAATATGCTCCATTGAAACATAAAAGCAAGGTCCACACTTGTCCAAGCTAATATAACAAATGGGTGTTGGTTACAAGTGTACCACACTTGTCTAAACTAGTCTTCATTGCAAGGCTACCACATGTCCAAGCTATATGAGCTTGTTGTCTAAACTAGTCTTCATGCAAGGTCTACCACATGTCCAAGCTATATGAGCTTGTTTTGAAGGTCTACCACACCTCTTGAAATTAGGATCCATGTAAGGTCCACCTTTTGTCAAGCTATGCATTTAATGAGTACTAAAAACTAAGTAAATTGCAGTAGTTAAATTACCTTTCCAAGCTCATTAAGATTTTGGTCTCTAAGGCCGGCCACCACCACATGTCTAATCTATGCTCTAATTGATTACTTATGCTAGTTCTCAAAGTCCAAACATAAGCTCCCTTCTAGCAAGGTTAGTTTAAATTTAGGCTCAGCACCTGTCTAAGCTAGGTTCAATTTATGAAGCATCACCATTAACCATGCTACGATCTAATGTATCATATCAAGGGGGTATTGATAAAGGTCCAAAACTTATTGAGTTCAAGCTCTTAAGTAATTAAGTCTTTGTGAGTATTAAATGTTATAGTTTTAGTCTACAGATCCACATTCAAAAACTCAAGTAATTTACTATTTACATTCAAACCTTGAATGCTTGAGATAAAAAATACAAACTCAATCAATACTATATAAAGCAAAATCTAACATTAAGAGTATCAAATCAGTAACAAGAAACACTAACATGCACAAGAAACTCAAAACATACATGTCTCCATTTCCAAAAAGTCCTCCATTGACAGAGGATGGTGTTGTTGTTGTTATTCTTCTCTTTGTGGAGAGCACTCCTCTATAACAGGCAATGTCGCCGATTGCGAAGTGGATTGTTGAAGTCCAGCCCATTTTTCTATATCTTCATGAGACTTAACAAAGTCTAGCAGCATGGTCTCCACGCTTTTTTGCCTCATCCACACTATCAATTAAGCAGATAACTTCTTTTTCTGTTGTATTCCTTCTTGTGCAACCAAGGAGCCATCACCAAAAACATCAACAGCTTGCGGTCTTCAAAACAATATGTACGAATGTAGTGCTTGACCAAAGCTCTTTTTTTGGCCTCCAAATATTGCAAATCTGACATATCGTTATCTGCTACTTGAAGAAGAGAACAATCAATTGGCATGGGATGTTCCTCTGATCTTCTTCTCAGGTCTTCAAATGCATTGCCTTGTCCCAAGAAGGCAATACTGTTAGGAATTGAATTGCTCCTTTGCAAGGAGCTGATGGAAAGTGATGCAATGCACCACAACAATGGTAGCTCAGATTATCTCCCATGGCGTGAAAGGCACATTGCAATTTTGTGAAGTTAGTGAAATCCACAAATGCAGAAAGACAAATCCAGAATCTATTGACCCTCCAGCAATAGCCAAGATATCCAAAGCATTGTTAAATGTCTCCTCACTCCACTTCAAATTGCCTCCAACGTTTTTTGTCATATCTAAAACACAAGCCAATAGGCACTTTATTATTGAAGTGGTGGTGCATCAAGTAGAGATTGCCTTCCATTGTAGGCTCACCACATAGATTGACCATGGCAAATCTTAGCTCAGTTTTCTCCTTTTGAGTAGGTGAATTGCCATTGCATGTATTTTATTGCTCCATCTGGAAAGCCTTTTCTTTGTTCCACGCGGTCCCCCTAGATTGATCCTTCCTGCATTGTTACCATATACATGTGGTAGTGATGTGTGTGAACACACTAGGACCGCCGGGGCATTTTTTCCCTCTTTAGGAGGTTTTTTCCCCCGTGCATTGTATATACGCCCATCACTCTAGGGCTATCTATCTTTCCATTGCACACTAAGTAACACACTCTCTATTGTGTGCCTTGAGCTTCCTTCGTCTTCTCCAAGCTGTGTGTGTTTCTCTGCAACCCTAATTCCAACAATTGGTATCAGAGCAGGTCACGTCCTCCCGGGCTTAGTCGCCAGCTGCTCCAACACACGCCTGCTCACTTTCTCCGATTTCAGTGAGCTTTGGCGAGCGTTCGCAGGTCGACAAATATTTTGGGAGAGCTCGAAGAGCTTGGTCTGCTCAGAATTTTGATTTGGGCTCATTTCGGCCTCCGTTTCCACTACAGGCAGTACTGCACAGGCTATTTCGTCATTTTGTGCAGATTTTCTGTCAGTGCCGTTTTCTGCATAACAGGTGCCTTATAGTCTTCTACGGTTTGTGCTATATAGCACAAGTTGTTCCCGCTCCATTTCTCCTATTTTTCGGCAGTTTTCACATCAGGTGCAGCATTTACCATGGCTGACAACAACAACACAGATGTGTTCAAGATGTTTGCTGCTGAGGACAGGTTGGATGGGGACAACTACCCTATGTGGGCTTATATGATGCAACATGTTCTTGTGTCAAAAGGTGTCTGGAACATTGTGCAGGGCATTGATGTACGTCCTGGTTCTGAGATGTAGGCGATGTTGAGGATGTTGCAGGTCTTGCTGCAAGGATTGCAGCTGTTAGAGTTGTTTTGCCTACGGCAGAACAAGCTCGTTGGGATGTTAAGGATGCGCAGGCTCATGCATTGATTGCGTTGTCTGTGAAGCGCACCATTGTTCCTCACATCCGTTCAGCAAAATCTGCAAAACAGGCTTGGGATATTCTAGCAGGTCTTTATGCAAGCCGCAATGAGGCTAAAATTGCTTTGCTGCGTAAAGAGCTAGAGTCGAAGATTATGCATGAGGAAGATGATATGGACACTTTCCTTGCTAGTGTCAAGGATATCAATGAGCAACTCATTTCTGCAGGTGAAGTCATTTCAGACAGTTCCCTTGTGCAGACTGTTCTTGATGCCTTACCAGATTCCTACCAGACTTTTGCTAGTACTTGGAGACTGATGACCCAAGGAAATCCTGAAGTTGTCAAGTTTGATGCATTATGCACATTGCTGTTGCAAGAGTCACTTTCTAGAAAAAACAGGACTAGGCAGCGTGCAGTTGAACAGGCTTTTATTGCTTCTCAAAGAAAGGGTGGTAACAGTAATGCAGCCACTTCTTATGGTTCTGCTGCGAGTGGCAAAAATTCTGTTCCTAATGCTTCTGCTGGCAGCACTTCGTCTGGCAATTCTGGTGATAAGGGCAAAAAGAAGATGCGTTGCCATTATTGTAAAGCCAATGATCACTTGATCAAGTCGTGTCCTAAGTTGAAGGCCAAAGAGGCTAAGAAGAAAGAGGGTGGTGGTTCCACTACAAATGCAGCCATTGTTGAGTCTTCTGTGAAAGGAGATTGTGATGCTGATGTTGATGCAGAATGGGCTTTTAGCGCAGAGTGCACTTACAATCCTGCTGTCCATGATGCATGCTTGTCAGTTGCTGCAGATTCACATGTGTGGTATTTCGACAGTGGTGCTACAAAGCACATTACCTCACATCGTGAATTGTTTACCTCTCTCGAGTCTGTCCCTCATGGGAATTCAGTCACTTGTGCCAACAACGCCTCTTATCCAGTTCAGGGAGTTGGAAAGATTGTGCTCACTGCTGCTAATGGCAGTTCCTTCACACTTGTTGATGCACTTTATGTACCTGGGATCAAGAAGAATCTCTTGTCTGTATCCGCACTTGCTAGACTTGGACTTGTAGTCAAATTTGTGGATGACAGATGTACAGTTCATGATCTCAGTTTTGGTGATGAAATTGTTGCATCTGGGCTTTTGTGCCGTGGGCTGTATAAGCTCACTTTGTATGACAAGTGTGGACAAAATTTTGCAAATGCTGTTGCAGATTCAAGGGCTATTTCAGATGCAAAACTTTGGCATGCACGTTTTGGTCATCTGAATTTTGCCAGTTTGCTGCGTTTGCAGAAATCTGATATGGTTGCTTCTTTGCCGCCTCTTGAAGCACCTGTCAAACATGTTTGTGAAGGCTGTATTCTGGGTAAATGCAGCGTTCTAAGTTTCCAAAGGATGGTTCAGTTAGGGCCACATGCAGGTTGCAGCTTGTGCATAGTGATGTTTGTGGGCCCATGCAAACTCCGTCCTTGGGCAATTACCTGTACTTCGTGACTTTCATTGATGATTACTCCAGGCATGCATGGGTATTTCCGCTTAAAGCGAAGTCCGAAGTTTTTATGTGCTTCAAACAATTTTTGGCTATGGCTGAAAATGTCTCAAAATGTA
This sequence comes from Adiantum capillus-veneris, assembly GCF_014529385.1. Taxonomy (NCBI): domain Eukaryota; kingdom Viridiplantae; phylum Streptophyta; class Polypodiopsida; order Polypodiales; family Pteridaceae; genus Adiantum; species Adiantum capillus-veneris. The sequence continues at coordinate 10,682 of NC_140937.1, read as the reverse complement.
CTATGGGCACCCTCCGTTCCGATCGAGGGGGGGAGTATATGTCTCATGAATTTAATGCATTTCTGGCTAGTCGTGGGATAAAAAACCAATGTACAGTGCCTTATACACCTCAGCAAAATGGTGTTGCTGAGAGGAAAAACAGGTCACTAACGGAAATGGCACGATGTATGGTCAAAAGTCAAGCTTTGCCGCATTCTTTTTGGCTTGAGGCCATCATGTGTGCCACTTATGTACTTAACAGGTGTCCTACGAAAGCTTTGCAGTCTATTACTCCATATGAAGCATGGCATGATAGAAAACCTTCTATTGAGCACATGCGTGTTTTTGGCTGTTTGGCATATGCTTTGGTGCCACAAGTGCAGCGCAGAAAATTGGATGATAAGGCTGTCAAATGTATTTTTGTTGGTTATAGTGCTGAAAGCAAAGGTTACAGGTTGTATCATCCGCAAACAAAACGTATTCTGGTTTCACGGGATGTAGTGTTTGTGGAAGATTCTGTTCAGCCCTTGCTGTCATGTACTAGAGACAGTAATGTAAGCTCACAGGACATTTATGACACTTTGTTGCCTCTTTTCAGTGGTGGAAATACGAATGTAAGTTCCAATGAGGCAAATGTACAGCCTATGGGGGTTCTGAAAATGTTTTAGAACAGCCTATTACTGATGCAGATGTACATGATGTACTTGATGAGGAAAGGGCTGAAAATGAGCAGGCTAGAGGTATGCCAAAATGGCTGGTGCACACTTTGCGTGACAGTAAATTGGATGCACCTTTGTCTAGTCGTACTCGTTCAGGCTCTCGCCATGCATCTTATGCATCAGATTGTTATGCTTTGGCTGTGTCTAGTTTACATGATGTTGAGGAGCCTCTGTCTTTTGATGAAGCACAGAATTCAGAAAATTGGATTGCTGCCATGCAATCAGAATATGATGCACTTATAGAAATGACACATGGACTTTATGTGATTTGCCTCCTGGCAAAAAGGCCATTGGTACGAAGTGGGTTTACAAGTTGAAACGCAAGCCGGATGGTGAGATCGATCGCCATAAGGCTCGACTTGTTGCAAAGGGTTATGCACAACAAAAAGGCATAGATTATGAAGAGACTTTTGCTCCCACTTGTCGTATGACTACTGTGCGTTTTCTATGTGCATTGGCAGCTCATTTTGGTTGGGATGTACATCAATCAGACATTGTTACTGCTTTCTTGAATGGTGACATATTTGAGGAAGTTTATGTAACGCAGCCTCGCGGTTTTGTCATAAAAGGACAAGAGGACAAAGTGTGCAAATGTAAGAAGGCTTTGTATGGGTTGAAGCAATCTCCTCGTGCTTGGTATGAGAAAGCTGACACTCATTTGGTTAAACGAGGCTTTCGTAACAGTCCAACAGAAAGCACATTGTATGTAAAGCGTGAGGATGATGTATTCTCATTGTGGTTCTTTATGTTGATGATTTGCTGATCACTGGACCAAATGAGAGACATATTGCTGAATTTAAGGCTGATTTGAATGCTACTTTCAAGATGAAAGATTTGGGGCTGTTGCATCATTACTTGGGTATACAGTTTAAGCAGTGTGATGGTGGTATTGCCTTGTGTCAGAAAAGTTACATAGAGACATTGCTATGTAAGTTTGGACTTGAGGATTGCAAACCTATTGCCACTCCCATGGAAACAGGTTTGAAGTTGAGTCTACATGATGCTGGCGATCCTGCTGATGTCACTCTTTACCAAACTGCTGTTGGCTGCCTCATTTATGTATGCAACACGAGGCCAGATATTCAGTTTGCAGTCTCACAGGTCAGCAGATTTATGCATAGCCCAGGGTCTAAGCATTGGCAGGCTGTCAAGAGGATTTTCCGCTACCTTAGTGGCACTTTACATCTTGGCTTGTTTTATCCCAAGGGGGATCATTGCCGCCAGACTTACATGCTTTTTCGGACTCAGATTGGGCTGGTTGTTTTGACACGCGAGTGTCCACAAGTGGTTTTTGTTTCATGCTTGGCAGTTCATGTATATCATGGTTGAGCAAGAAGCAACCTACTGTGGCCACTTCGAGTTGTGAGGCTGAGTACAGGGCAGTCTTCACAGCTACGGTTGAGTGTGTATGGCTCAGACGCCTTATGGCTGATTTGGGTGTTGGACAGGACACTGCCAACACTATCTACACTGACAGTCAGAGCGCATTGGCAGTTGCGAGGAACCCAATTTTTCATGCTCGCACAAAGCACATTGAGGTGCATTACCACTATGGCAGGGAGAGGCTCTCAGCAAGAGAGATCAACTTGGCTTATGTGCCAACACAGGACAACCTTGCAGATCTTTTCACAAAGGCATTGTCTCGTGAGAAGCTTGAAGCTTTCCGCAAAGCTTTGGGCTTACTCCCCTTTGTGGACTGATCCTGTCCTCAGGGCATGGCACTTCCTTTTACTCATGTGCCAGCTCTCGTTCACCGCATCACTCCAAGGGGGATTTGTTACCATATACATGTGGTAGTGATGTGTGTGAACACACTAGGACCGCCGAGGCATTTTTTCCCTCTTTAGGAGGTTTTTTCCCCCGTGCATTGTATATACGCCCATCACTCTAGGGCTAACTATCTTTCCATTGCACACTAAGTAACATACTCTCTATTGTGTGCGTTGAGCTTCCTTCGTCTTCTCCAAGCTGTGTGTGTTTCTCTGCAACCCTAATTCCAACATCGCATAGCATTAAAATTGTTTTATAAACAACATCATTGATGTTATACATTTTGACCACCTCCTCCCAGTCTTTACATGGTGAAGACTCATTCAAATTGTTGAAGCCTTCAAGAAGTGCATCTTGAATCATTTGACAGTAAAATCTTCTCATCTCTAATCTCTTCTTGAATAGTCTTTACCCCTGATTCCTCAAGGCCACAAAGGTATCTAAATACAGTTGTTGGGGGTTTGTTATTCTCCTCTTCTAGCTTTTCAATGATTTTTATCCAGCAATCATAAATTAAATCAGAGTACGTGACCATGTGTGCCTGTTTAGCAATCCAACTTGCTGCTGCACTCATTCTTGCCAATCGAAGAAAAGCCTAAAAATAAATAGAGAAATAATTAAACTATTCAGCAAGATTTGTTAATTAAACACTATAAAAAAGACAAAGAAAATAACTTACATCCCATCCGGCACGAGATGCATGTCCCTCTGCAATTCCACTTGCTGCCTTTGGTGGTCGTCCTGAGAAGATCCATTGACTCCGTAAATGTCTCAATATTTGGCTGTAAGGTTGCTTGACATACAATGCCTGAGCCTCCTCATTTGCAATGGCAGATATAGCATTTGCAACAAATGGAGGAGCATTCACAACAATGCGAGCCTTTCTAAATCTATACACGCTAATCAGTCTTTCAAAGATCTCTTTGTTGTTTTGTTCATTGTGAAGCAAAACTTTTGCAGCATAGATTGAATGCTACCCATCAAGAATCCAATAATGATAATCTTTAATTTTTTGCTCCTCTACCTCTTCTACTGCCAAAGGAGTCCCCTTCTTTGATTTTGCATTTCGAACAGGCATCAAATATGCACATGCTGCAGGCTTGGTCGTACTCCGTGAAAATCCAAATAACACACTTTCAGCGTGTTTTTTATCCATAATACGTGCATTATAGTGATCAGGAGCAAGCCAACAATTTTGAATAGGGATATCAAATTCCCTATATTGGAAAGGAAAATAATTTATGTACTTATTCATTCCACCTGTATCTTTTTCTTGTCCTTTCATGGCCTCAGCTTCTAAAACATCTGGATCCACAATTCTCATCTTTGACATTGAACCCTCTGTTGATGAGGATGCCAAAGATGCCTTGTCTACATCCAAAATGGAACTAGTTCGCTTAGCTTCTACTTTCTGCACTTTTGCTTGCTTCTTTGTGGATGGTGGTCGTGAAGCTTTCACCTTTTTTCGTTGTGTGTGGCAATGATGGAGCTTTGAAGTTGATCTGCTGTGATATTTGGATTTGATTCTGCAAACTTCCATCCTCAAGAAAACATTGTCTCTTCTTTGTTTCTAGACATGCGCTCCAATGCATATGCTCCTGGAGATAGTTGAAATTCTAGATTCATTGGAACTAGAATGTCAATGCATTCCACCTCTGGATGACTATCAACTACAGAGACAGATGCTTCCACAACTTGTCCAACATCTTCAAACAAGCTGTCATTCTCCTTTTTGGCAATAAATAGATGCACCTTATGAAATTGTGCACCCTCTATACCATGTATGTCCAAATACCATTTCCTAAGATCATTGCAAGTATAGTCAACTGAGACAGCAACCCTTGCAACCTGTTTTTTTGGAGCCATCTTTCCTGAAACAAAAAAAAACCAAATGTTATTTTAACATATACTTTTTTGTAATGGATTAAGTTTGTGTGAATACAAGTTCCACCACTTGTTCAAGCTAGATCTAAGCAAGTATACATAGTGATCATTTAAGCTAGTAAACTAAGGGAAGGGAGAAGTAAGGTCCACCACTTGTCCAAGCTCAGCTCTAGACAACATGGAGAGATTCGAGGTCTACTAATTGTCTAATATAGGCTAACTATATTGAAACATAGAGAGAAGCAAAGGTCCACCACTTGTCCAATCTAGGGTCCATTGAAACATGGAGAGAAGGATTCTCCACCATTTGTCCAAAATAGGCTCCATTGAAACATGAAGAGAAGCAAGATGCACCATGTCTTTGAGATGCTAGGCTCCATTGAAATACCTTAACCATGATATTTTGTATATGTGGGGTTTAAATTCAAGGTCCACCACTTGTCCAACTATTTTCCCTAGTAGCATGAGTGGTTTGGTCTCAAGATTCACCACTTTTCCACTCTATGTCATTATATAAGAAGATCTGGGTGTTAAGGTCCACCACTTGTCCAACCTATAAGGCTATATCTTAAAGGTTATTCTTTCTTACCACTTGAAGTGACCATGATTGTTTTACATGGGGGTTTGGTTCCAAGGTCCACCACTTGTCCAAGCTAACTCTATTGAAACATAGAGAGAAGCAAAGGTCCACCACTTGTCTAAGCTAGGGTCCATTGAAACATGGAGAGAAGGATGCTCCACCATTTGTCCAAGATAGGCTCCATTGAAACATGAAGAGAAGCAAGCTGCACCATGTCTCCAAGATGCTAAGATCCATTGAAATACCTTAAACCCACGATATTTTGTACATGGGGAGTTTACATTCAAGGTCCACCACTTGTCCAACCTATTATCTCTAGTAGCATGAGTGGTTTGGTCTCAAGATTCACCACTTTTCCACTCTATGTCATTACGTTAAGAAGATCTGGGTGTTAAGGTCGACCACTTGTCCAACCTATAAGGGTATATCTTAAAGGGTATTCTTTCTCACCACTTGAAATGTCCATGATATGTTTTACATGGGGGTTTGGCTCCAAGGTCCACCACTTGTCCAAGCTAACTCTATTGAAACATAGAGAGAAACAAAGGTCCACCACTTGTCCAAGCTAGGCTCCATTGAAACATGGAGAGAAGGATCCTCTACCATTTGTCGAAGCTAACTCTATTGAAACATGGGGGTTTACATTCAAGGTCCACCACTTGTCCAACCTATTAACGCTAGTAGCATGAGTGGTTTGGTCTCAAGATTCACCACTTTTTCACTCTATGTCATTATATTAAGAATATTTGGGTGTTAAGGTCCACCACTTGTCCAACCTATAAGGCTATATCTTAAGGGTTATTCTTTCTCACCACTTGGAGTGACCAGCATAGGTTTTACATGGGGGTTTTGTTTCAAGGTCCACCACTTGTCCAAGCTAACTCTATTGAAACATAGAGAGAATCAAAGGTCCACCACTTGTCCAAGCTAGGGTCCATTGAAACATGGAGAGAAGGATGCTCCACCATTTGTCCAAGATACGCTCCATTGAAACATGAAGAGAAGCAAGCTACACCATGTCTCCAAGATGCTAGGCTCCATTGAAATACCTTCAAAACCCCATGATATTTTTGTAGCATGGGGGGTTTTTAAAAATATTTGCAAGGTCCACCACTTGTCCAACCTATAAGGCTATATCTTAAACTTTATTCTTTCTCACCACTTGGAGTTACCAAGATAGGTTTTACATGGGAGTTTGGTTCCAAGGCCCACCACTTGTCCAAGCTAACTCTATTGAAACATAGAGAGAAGCAAAGGTCCACCACTTGTCCAAGCTAGGCTCCATTGAAACATGGAGAGAAGGATGCTCCACCATTTGTCCAAGATAGGCTCCATTGAAACATGAAGAGAAGCAATCTGCACCATGTCTCCAAGATGCTAGGCTCCATTGAAATACCTTAAACCCACGATATTTCGTACATGGGGGGTTTACATTCAAGGTCCACCACTTGTCCAACCTATTATTCTTAGTAGCATGAGTGGTTTGGTCTCAAGATTTACCACTTTTCCACTCTATGTCGTTATATTATGAAGATCTAGGTTTTAAGGTCGACCACTTGTCCAACCTATAAGGCTAGATCTTAAAGGGTATTATTTCTCACCACTTGGAATGACCATGATATGTTTTACATGGGGGTTTGGTTTCAAGGTCCACCACTTGTCCAAGCTAACTCTATGGAAACATAGAGAGAAGCAAAGGTCCACCACTTGTCCAAGCTAGGCTCCACTGAGACATTTAGAGAAGGATGATCCCCATTGGTGGAAGATAGGCTTCATTGAAACATGAAAAGAAGCAAGTTGCACCATGTCTCCAAGATTCTAGGATCCATTGAAATACCTTAAACCCACGATATTGTTTACATGTGGGGTTTAACGTCAAGGTCAGTCACTTTTCCAAGCTATTATCCCTAGTAGCATGAGTGGTTTGGTCTCAAGATTCACACTTTTCCACTCTATGTCATTATATAAAGAAGATCTAGGTGTTAAGGTCGACCACTTGTCCAACCTATAAGGGTATATCTTAAAGGGTATTCTTTCTCACCACTTGAAATGTCCATGATATGTTTTACATAGGGGTTTGGTTCCAAGGTCCACCACTTATCCAAGCTAACTTTATTCTTCTCATAGAGAGAAGCAAAGGTCCACCACTTGTCCAAGCTAGGCTCCATTGAAACATGGAGAGAAGGATGCTCCACCATTTGTCGAAGCTAACTCTATTGAAACATGGAAGGTTTACATTCAAGGTCCACCAGTTGTCCAACCTATTAACGCTAGTAGCATGAGGGGTTTGGTCTCAAGATTCACCACTTTTTCACTCTGTGTCATTATATTAAGAATATTTGGGTATTAAGGTCCACCACTTGTCCAACCTATAAGACTATATCTTAATGGTTATTCTTTCTGACCACTTGGAGTGACCATGAAGGTTTTACATGGGGTTTGGTTCCAAGGTCCACCACTTGTCCAAGCTAACTCTATTGAAACATAGAGAGAAGCAAAGGTCCACCACTTGTCTAAGCTAGGGTCTATTGAAACATGGAGAGAAGGATGCTCCACCATTTGTCCAAGATAGACCATTGAAACATGAAGAGAAGCAAGCTGCACCATATCTCCAAGATGCTAGCTCCATCGAAATACTTAAAACCACGTTATTTTGTACATGGGGAGTTTACATTCAAGATCAACAATTTGTCCAACCTATTATCGCTAGTAGCATGAGTGGTTTGCTCTCAAGATTCACCACTTTTCCACTCTCTGTCATTATATTAAGAATATTTGGGTGTTAAGGTCCACCACTTGTCCAACCTATAAGACTATATCTTAATGGTTATTCTTTCTCACCCTTGAAAGACTATATTTAATGGTTATCCCTAGCTATTATTGCTAGTAGCCTGAGTGGTTTGGTCTCAATATTCACCACTTTTATTAAGAATATGTGGGTGTTAAGGTCCACCACTTGTCCAACCTATAAGGCTACATCTTAAAGGTTATTCTTTCTTACTACTTGGAGTGACCATGATAGGTTTTACATGGGGGTTTGGTTCCAAGGTCCACCACTTGTCCAAGCTAACTCTACTGAAACATAGAGAGAAGCAAAGGTCCACCCCTTGTCTAAGCTAGGGTCCATTGAAACATGGAGAGAAGGATGCTCCACCATTTGTCCAAGGTAGGCTCCATTGAAACATGAGGAGAATCAAAGTGCACCATGTCTCCAAGATGCTGGGCTCCATCCAAAAACATAAAACCCACGATATGTCGTAGATGAGGGGTTTACATTCAAGGTCCACACTTGTCCAAGCTATTATTGATAGTAGCCTGAGTGGTTTGGTCTCAAGATTTACCACTTTTCCACTCTATGTCATTATATTAAGAATATGCGCGTGTTAAGGTCCACCACTTGTCCAACCTATAAGGCTACATCTTAAAGATTATTCTTTATTACCACTTGGAGTGACCATGATAGGTTTTACATGGGGGTTTGCTTCCAAGGTCCACCACTTGTCCAAGCTAACTCTATTGAAACATAGAGAGAAACAAAGGTCCACCACTTTTCCAAGCTAGGGTCCATTGAAACATGGAGAGAAGGATGCTCCACCATTTGTCCAAGATAGGCTCCATTGAAACATGACGAGAAGCAAGCTGCACCATGTCTCCAAAATGTTAGGCTCCATCGAAATACATTAAACCCACGATATTTCGTAGATGAGGGGTTTACATTCAAGGTCCACCACTTGTCCAAGCTATTATTGCTAGTAGCCTGAGTGGTTTGGTCTCAATATTCACCACTTTTATTAAGAATATGTGGGTGTTAAGGTCCACCACTTGTCCAACCAATAAGGCTACATCTTAAAGGTTATTCTTTCTTACTACTTGGAGTGACCATGATAGGTTTTACATGGGGGTTTGGTTCCAAGGTCCACCACTTGTCCAAGCTAACTCTATTGAAACATAGAGAGAAGCAAAGGTCCACCCCTTGTCTAAGCTAGGGTCCATTGAAACATGGAGAGAAGGATGCTCCACCATTTGTCCAAGGTAGGCTCCATTGAAACATGAGGAGAAGCAAGGTGCATCATGTCTCCAAGATGCTAGGCTCCATCGAAAAACATTAAACCCACGATATGTCGTAGATGAGGGGTTTACATTCAAGGTCCACCACTTGTCCAAGCTATAATTGGTAGTAGCCTGAGTGGTTTGGTCTCAAGATTCACCACTTTTCCACTCTATGTCATTATATTAAGAATATGCCCGTGTTAAGGTCCACCACTTGTCCAACCTATAAGGCTACATCTTAAAGGTTATTCTTTATTACCACTTGGAGTGACCATGATAGGTTTTACATGGGGGTTTGCTTCCAAGGTCCACCACTTGTCCAAGCTAACTCTATTGAAACATAGAGAGATACAAAGGTCCACCACTTGTCCAAGCTAGGGTCCATTGAAACATGGAGAGAAGGATGCTCCACCATTTGTCCACGATAGGATCCATTGAAACATGACGAGAAGCAAGCTGCACCATGTCTCCAAGATGCTAGGCTCCATCGAAATACATTAAACCCACGATATTTCGTAGATGAGGTGTTTACATTCAAGGTCCACCACTTGTCCAAGCTATTATTGCTAGTAGCCTGAGTGGTTTGGTCTCAAGATTCACCACTTTTATTAAGAATATGTGGGTGTTAAGGTCCACCACTTGTCCAACCTATAAGGCTACATCTTAAAGGTTATTCTTTCTTACTACTTGGAGTGACCATGATAGGTTTTACATGGGGGTTTGGTTCCAAGGTCCACCACTTGTCCAAGCTAACTCTAATGAAACATAGAGAGAAGAAAAGGTCCACCCCTTGTCTAAGCTAGGGTCCATTGAAACATGGAGAGAAGGATGCTCCACCATTTGTCCAAGGTAGGCTCCATTGAAACATGAGGAGAAGCAAGGTGCACCATGTCTCCAAAATGCTAGGCTCCATTGAAAAACATTAAACCCACGATATGTCGTAGATGAGGGGTTTACATTCAAGGTCCACCACTTGTCCAAGCGATTATTGCTAGTAGCCTGATTGGTTTGGTCTCAAGATTCACCATTTTTCCACTCTATGTCATTATATTAAGAATATGCGCGTGTTAAGGTCCACCACTTATCCAACTTATAAGGCTACATCTTAAAGGTTATTCTTTATTACCACTTGGAGTGACCATGATAGGTTTTACATGGGGCTTTGGTTCCAAGGTCTACCACTTGTCCAAGCTAACTCTATTGAATCATAGAGAGAAGCAAAGGTCCACCACTTGTCTAAGCTAGGCTCCATTGAAACATGGAGAGAAGGATGCTCCACCATTTGTCGAAGCTAACTCTATTGAAACATGGGGGGTTTACGTTCAAGGTCCACCACTTGTCCAAGCTATTATTGCTAGTAGCTTGAGTGGTTTTGTCTCAAGATTCACCACTTTTTCACTCTATGTCATTATATTAAGAATATTAGGGTGTTAAGGTCCACCACTTGTCCAACCTATAAGTCTATATCTTAAAGGTTATTCTTTCTCACCACTTGGAGTGACCATGATAGGTTTTAAATGGGGGTTTGGTTCCAAGGTCCACCACTTGTCCAAGCTAACTCTATTGAATAATAGAGAGAAGTAAAGGTCCACCACTTGTCCAAGCTAGGGTCCATTGAAACATGGAGAGAAGGATGCTCCACCATTTGTCCAAGATAGGCTCCATTGAAACATGAAGAGAAGCAAGATGCGCGATGTCTC
>NC_140936.1:173967817-174067070 GCF_014529385.1 Adiantum capillus-veneris | reverse complement strand
CCTCAGCGTGGAACTGAAGAATAGAGTAACTATGGAGTTTCTGAAAGTCCCAGATATAAAGAAAGGAGATCAGATACCAAAAGGCACCGAATGCGCTGAAAGACCGCCTTGCCAGCTGCTGCCAGCCCGAGGAATATTTCAGCCCATAAAGCTGTGTCAAGGGATGACACAGGCGAGGAGGTGGGGCATGTTAGCAGCAAGTTAACATGGATACCATTTTGCGGAGTTCTCATTGTAAAACACTCATTATTTTGATAAATCGGGAATATTATAACTTCTTTTTTCTCGGATAAACTCTATAATTAATGAGCGGGGCTACAAGCTTCCAGATTGTATCAACCTGTCATTACCCAGCTTTGGTAGAACTCCCAGATTATTAGTTTTGACCACCAAAAACCTTGGCTAAGGTATAAAAGCCAATTTTTGTAAGTTATTTTTCAAGTTTTGGATAATGAAATACACAGTGTGAGCTAACGGCGCTCACTCCTCTCCTTCTCGTGCTTCTTACTCCCTTCCTGATTGTCACATTGCAGTCGCGTTTGTTGCATTGCAACCGCAGGTAAGAGCTCTATGCATTGACGGAAAACACATCACGGCATTTTGTAGCTTTTGGCGTCACCGAATCTCATCATAACTAGGAATTTACACTTTCAATAAAAAAAACTAAGCATAGGCGGGGTATTGGGACATCATTGCTAAGCATGTAGATGCATTGGGTCGACAACGACTAGGTCAAATTCCATTGCTGTTAATAATCGCGATTTTGAAACTTGACCTAAAGTGGGGTTTGAGACCATAAGCATGTGTGCTTAGTTTTATGAACATGTCCTAGAAGTGTCGTTACATGATGCTGTAACGGATGTGATTTTTTTGCCATGAATATTATTTTATACCAAGTCAATTCTTAATTTCATAAATACACGCACACGCGTAATGGCAAAAAAGAAATCAAGGCCTCAAAAGGAACACAATAAGCATCCACATAAAGATGTAAGGGACTGGAACATACCAGGATGTGGATGATCTTCTATGTTCAATACAAAAGACACCTCAGAGATGTAATAAATTTGATCCATTACCTATATAGCCAAATAGAAACCAAAAAATAGACAATGAGAGGAAGGAATGACATAGTTTAGTATATGTTATGAAGAGAGGTGAAAAATATACTCATGTTATATTTTTGTAAGTTGAAATGTACACAAAAAAGAAGACAACGATAAACGGGAAGGGAGCCTTCATATGGAATTGTTTAATATCTCATGGTACACAATGTTTGTTTATTAGTGCATTTGTTTCATTTACATCAACGTCATGTAGGAGAATCTTTATCCCAGTAGTAGCTGAACGTGCACGTGAAAATGCAACATACAATTTTCCATGAGTGAAGATCGGTGTCACTAGGTATAGGCCCAGCACGGCAATGCTTTGGCCTTGTAATTTGTTTATCTTCATGAAAAGAGCCAATCTGACTAGAAATTATCTCCGTCTAAGAACAAATGGCAACTCCATGCCAGAATGCACAAAACATATTTGAAGGATAAAAACCCTGGTCCCAATCCGTGTACCTGTAATAACTTTTGTCTCCAAAAATCTAGGGTGAAATGCCTTACACACCCAGCATGTCCATTGCACAAACCTTGACTTGGATCAAGGTTCCGCAATAGAATTATTGCCAAGTTCAAACCATTTAAAAACTCCATAGAGTATAAGTGTTTGCATCGCGTTTCCCCCCGGAGTAGCACTCCAGTATGCACGTCACTTCCTTGTATTGCATCTTGCATAACCTTAGCATTGCATATCAATTCCACTACAATCACTTTTTTTGGGAGGAAGAATAGCCGCTCTTTGAAGTATTCTGCATGATCCACAAATTTATCCATTTCAAAATAGATGCAATCTATCAATTCATCCAATGATGATGAAGAAAGCACCATGTGGTGGGGGATCCTCTTCTGCTCATCCCATTTGTCAAAGTCCCATTTCCTACATCCATAAGCCATTCTCTGTAGGCAAAATTTGCAACATCACCATCTTCCACACGCATGTTATGTGTCAATCTAAGGATATTCACGTGATTCCATAAGTTTGATTGACAAAGTGTAGCATCAACAATGTTGGCACGTGCTCCATTGAACACCACTGGTAAGATTTGTCTAAAATCTCTACCAAGAAGGAACACTTTTCCACCAAATGTCTTTCTTGAGCACATGATATCTTGCAAAGACCTATCCAAAGCCTCAAAGGCATATCGATGCGTCTTAGGAGCCTCATCCCACACAATCAACTTGCATAGTCTTAGCAATTCAGCAAGTTGACCTTGAACAGGGATATTGCATGTGCTGTAACTATCAATCTCCAAGGGTATCTTGAACCTGTAATGTGTGGTGCGTCCATTTCGTAGCGGCAATGTTGAAATCCGAGAAGATGCTGTGGTCAATGCAATTTCCCCTTCTCCATGCACACGTGATAAAAAACAATTGTACAAATAAGTTTTCCCAGTCCTTGCAGGCCCATCCAAGAAAAAAATAGCCCCCCCCATCAACAGTCAATGCATGGCAAATTGTCTAAAAGCAATCCTTTGATCTTCATTCAAAGTGTGCTCCATTGCATGTGATGCGGATAGCTCTTGCATTCTATCAAGACATTGCTCTTGGAAAAGTAATGTAATTTCATCATGTGTCACAAAGTGCTTATTAGGTATTGGAATTACAGGATATTCAATTAAACTTTGTCCAAATATACCAAGAATTTTTGCGAATCTCTCAATGCATACCCTTCAGCAACCTGTGCACATACATCTACGGACTCATATCTCAACTCCAACATGTGTCGATAGTCCTCAGACAAAACATGTCAAAATATTTCCCATAAGAGATAAGGGGAGGAGGGTTCACAAAACAATAGAATGGTCACAAGCAAATGTCTCAACTGTAAGCATGTATGTGTACTGCAAGCTTCTTCCATGCAACCAAACCATTTCCTATCATCCTCCAAGATACCTCTTGCAATGCATGCTGCCTTGAATGCTGGGAACAATACACCATTTACGGAACGCAGCTCCTCAAATGATTTACATCCTTTACAAATAGTCAAAAGCAAATGGACATAATATCGTTCATTGCTAGAGTGCTGCACAAAATACATCCGCACAATAGTGTCCCCACGACGTCTCTTCGTCCATTTTTTGGAACCTGAATTCCACACCCACTTTTGAGGAAAATAAATGTACAAAGTATCGTTTGCATCAGGATTCTCCAAGTTGCATGTGAACCACTCTGTCAAAGTGGTCTTCTTTGCAGCCTCCCTTTGTAAGACATCATTATTGTTTTCATTTTCTTGAAATGTCATGATTTGACTAGCTAGAACATGCACGCTCAATCTCTGGACAATTGGTGCATCATTGTGCAAAGGGAATTCAAAAATTCTCTAGCAAGCCTCAGATGCAGACAATATCCATTTGTATACATGTCTATCTCAGCAATAATCTCCCTCTCAAAATCTTGTGCTGATGTATGGAATCTTATAGTTGCCCTATCATGCCCCTTGTGGATGTACTTGTAGACATACTTTACGACGGTGAAATTGTAGAACATACCTCAATATTGATATGTGTATTAAATAGCATCGATAAAACATAATTATATGGCAAACCCATCGATTATCAATAGTAAAACCCTTGACCTTGGCGCTGAAGCCATTGTTTCGTCGTGAATATATGGGGTAGCCATTATTATCCATGCTTGTTTGCTCACAAAATGGATGTGGATATTTTTTGATACATTGCCTATCTACCATGCAAGGAGATGAAGTATTGAGCTAACCACATGGGCCATGAATTTTACAACTAACAATGACATCATGCAGCACTGGAAATCGATTTTTACCTGGCAACTCTACACAAACCATCTTGTCATAGTCAAATGTTGATTGAGGCTTACATCAAGGATCTAGAATCAATAATGTATGAGAATGTGGCAAGCCTCTCTTTTGGAACTCCACTACAGACATGTAAGCCACCACTTTCCCAAAAATATATTTCTTCAAGATGTACTTCATCATGCTTGAGTGTTTCAGGAAAAAAACCCTTGTTGCTATGTCTGGTCGATCAGAGGAAACCTGTCCTGGAAGTAATGCCTCATTTATTTCTGTCCATTTAGGGTTACATGTAAATGTGATGAATAGCTCTGGCTTTCCTTTGCACGGACAATTGCCATTGCATCTTGATATAATTGGTACATGTGGTGAGGGCCACCTGTAACAAATGAGGGCAAGACAATTCTTTGACCCGACCGTCCAAGGAAAACATCACTCTCATACAAATGCACCATGTCAACCACGCCTACATACAATTCTACCCTCAATGTCTTTTGAATTGTGTGAAGCCATGCAAGACGACACTCCTCAATGGCACAATATGCATCAACCATAAATTGTTGAAGTAAACGACCCCCGCAAAGCAAGCATGATTCTGTATCAGCATGAACTTGGAGTCGATATGCATAGTACTCTCTTTGAGTGACACATTGTCAACCACCAACCAATGTATCCAAAGGGCCACACACATTTGCATAAGGAATCTTGACATGCCATCCATCTTCTCCCTGTTGTGGAAAGAGAAGAGCATACAATAGTGGCATGTATGACCTATGTAGATTTGAAATCCTCCGCAACGTTCCATCTTGACAATGTATCACAATGTCTCGATGGCCACTTGTTTGTACGTCCCCTTGACCTGGCATAATTGTAGCAACCTCATTGCCAATAGGTATCAAGTACTACTTGGAAGTATTTCTATTTTCCCAAATTGTCATTTTGATCTCCACACCAGGGTTGTCATGCAACATTCTACCAACATTGTAGAATGCATTTGCATATGGATTACATGATTGCATCATCATTGACAATGCTTCAAGAATGGACAAATCCAAACCATCCAAGGCACTCATACAATTTCGAACTCATGCTCAATATCATATACAACATCTGTGCAAATTTGGGTACCCCTGCTTCATGTGGTGGCAAAGAACCAATTCGATGGTACACATTACCATGTACACAAAAGCAATATGCACTAGACCTACCCATCAATGTTTCATCAATGGTAGCTCCAAGGGATGTAAATGCCATCACACTGTTGTAGCTCCTGATGTTTTTTTTGAAAGACCTACTCAAAGCATCACTATTATTGAGTAACCTCTCCAATAGACATGGTGGTCACACAAGAGGAAAAAGGGATATTGTTCCACCGTTGCAACAATACCTTCCTGTGGATGGTGTATGCTCATTCTTCATTTCACATGGCCAAAGATGTGCACCACAAAACTCGCAAGAGGAGGTCATGGTTCTTGTATAATCTAAAGGTAATGGTCATGTGTTAGTGGAAGCATGGAAGGGTGAACCCCTCGTATGCATGGATAGGCATGTAGAATGCAAGCAATGCCTCCAAGAGATGTGTCATGAAAATACGGGGCCTGCTCCTCACTTTGAGTGTCTATGATAAGACAAAAGTTGCCATCATGTCGATGGTGTTGCTCTCTTATGTTGGAGGTGCACTGCCTTGCCCGTTGTCGACAACTTCTTCTTGTTGCATCCAAACATGATATAATGTGTTGTCTTCATCTCTGTCCTTGCATGATAGTTTGCAGAGGGTTTTACAGAATAGTAACATCGCCATGAACACAATCCTCGACAAATGAAAAGGGAATTGTATCATGACCATGGTCATCTGTGGAGGATGTCAAGTATCTTGTATGTTGTATAGCACGTTGGAGACGATAATTCTATGCAACCTTTTGATGCGCATGCACATGCTAGGAATGACTTGGAGATTCAGGAAGACGTCCCTCATCCTCATTAATGCTCCTCCCAAGCGACATAGAAAACACCGCTCTCATATTAGTGCCATAAGTTTTTTCATTTTATTTACTCTCATGCAAGCATGAAATACCGTCAATGTAGTTATTGGAGTATTGCACCCAATATAGGGAAGTTTTTCTGACTTCCAATTGCAAACATAAAATACCATCTATACATCACAATATTGAGTAGAGTAGTGCACCCCAACGAAGGAAGATAGAGTGCACATGAACTCAAGGCTTGTCAGATAGATCCTTTCTATAGCTTTAACAAACCTCTCCTTTCATACATCTCACCATTTCTTCTTTGAGTAATATATGTTAAATCTAACATCCATTGGATGAATTAATTATAGAATGACACCATTGGAGTCCAAGACTCTTATCAGATTTCTTGAAGGTCTCTTAGCACTCCTCTCATAAGTTCTCTCTATAATGCCGACAATGGGTCTTTCATGGGTGGCTATATGAAGAAGGTGCAGAAGCTTGAGCAGCCCAAGTGCAATAGACTTGCTCTCCTAATTCCTTCTCTCAATATTGTAGGTTGGTTCTCCCAAATCACATTGAAATAGTCCGCTGAGATTTCAAGACTCTATTAGCACCATCCTTATGACTTCCAAATTAACCTCCCATGTCATGGGGTCTCCCAATGGTGCTAGAAAATGTGCTTGTCATGGCTACCGGCATGAAGAAGGAGATGAAACTTGAAGAACTTGTCTATCACTCACATGTGGTAGACTGGTTATCAGAGTTGTTGGCCCCATTGTGGTAGACTGGCTCTCCCAATTCCCTCTCTATTTTTGACAACTATGTCGCCCACAATTAAGAGGGAGAGTCCCAATTGTTGACATGTGGATGTGTATTGATCGACACACACACACACACACTCACTCTCTCTCTCTCTCTCAACAACTTAGGTCATGTTGAGTCGCTTGGACAATTCTCTTTAATTCTCTCTCTCTCTCTCTCCCCCCCCCCCCCCCCCCCCCCCCCCCCCCCCCCCCCCCCCCCCTCCACAAATGCAATTCATCGAGCTAATCAAGCTAATCAAAGGGCATTGAACTTTTAACACATCATGTAGTGCTCCAAGAGAAGAAGATGGAGAGACACACACGTGCAAGGCTTCTTTGAGGCGGAAAAATTTAACTTGCATTATGTATAAATAAAATATAGTTTTTCTCTAAATTTTTCCATTGACAAGTTTTCCAAGTGTCTGGGCAAAAGCATTGTGTAGCTGACTGTGTATAGGATTGCTTAAAACATGTAGGTTGGTGCAATCACACACACAAAATTTTGAGATTCATCTTCAAATTCTACTTTTGAAGGTGAGAAAACCAACAAAGTTCAAAGAATAAACATTCAAACATAGAAAATTTTCCGCTAAAGTTTCTCATATATAGGTTTACAATGCTTTTTCTAAGAAAAACATTGTAGTGCATGCAAATGCTTGAAGAAAACATAGGTTTAGTATAATTCTACCTACAAAAGTATAGTTGTAGTTAGAATGTGAGAAAACTTACAAAGCTTAGAGAAACCTCAAACTTCTTGGTTTGAAGACGAGAAAACTTACAAAGTTTAGCGAAACCTAAAATCCTTGGTTTGAAGGAGAGAAAATCTACAAAGTTTAGGGAACTTTAGTATAAAAACGTGCAAATATTGTACATTTTCCTCTCAGATTTCTCGAACATAGCAAATTTGTCGCTAAAAGTTCTCATATATAGGTTTACAATGCTTTTTCTAAGAAAAACATTGTATTGCGTTCAAATGCTTGAAGAAAACCTAGGTCTAGTATAATTCTACTTACAAAGTCTAATTCTAGTTCAAAGGCGAGTAAACCTACAAAGTTCACAGAAACCTCAAATTTCTTGGTTTGAAGGCGAGAAAACCTACAAAGTTTAGGAAAACCTCAAATTTCTTGGTTTGAAGGCGAGAAAACCTACAAAGTTTAGGAAAATTTAGTGTAAAAACGTTGTATATTTGCCTCTAAGATTTCTCAAACATAGCAAGTCCGCCTCTCAAATTTCTCATATATAGGTTTAGAATGCTTTTTCTAAGAGAACCTAGGTTTAGTATAATTCTACCTACAATGTATAATTCTAGTTGGAAGGCAAGAAAGCCCAGAAAGCTTAGAGAAACCTCAAATTTCTTGGTTTGAAGGCGAGAAAACCTACAATGTTTAGGGAAACCTCAAATTTCTTGGTTTGAAGGCGAGAAAACCTACAAAGTTTAAAAAAATTTAGTGTAGAAACGTGTAAATATTCTACATTTGATTCTCAGATTTATCATATGATGGTTTTCCAAGTTAAAAAAAAACACTGTTGATCCAAGTGTTTGAATAAACCTAAGTTTAAAACCTGCAAAGTTTAGAGAAATTTTGTATAAAAATGTGCAAATATCATAAGTTTACCTCTCAAAATTTATCATATGAAGGTTTTCCAAGTTTAAAATAAAACACTATTCATTGAAGTGCTAGAAAAAAACCTAGGTTTAGCGTAATCTCATTTACAAATTTTGAGATTTGAAATTCACATATAAGACCTAACTTGAAAGTGAAAATTCCACATAGTTCACAGAAAACCTTCAAACTCACTCAAAATTTTTGTTCGCCTCCAATCTTTGCCGCCTCAGATTCACTTGTGCCAGCTTAGATTCGCTCTCTCCGGCTCGAATTTGCTCGTCGGCAACCTTGGACTTGTTTCTTTTCACCCCCCGCTTTGAATTCGACAAACTCAACTTCCCTGTCGATGCCGAGCATGAATGTATGGAATCAATCCCTGTGTGTGTGTGTGTGTGTGTGTCTCTCTCTCTCTCTCACGATGTCAACCATCACCATATGAGCCAAGCTCTTATTTTCTCTCTCTCTCTCTCTCTCTCTTTCTCTCTCTCTCTCTCTCTCTCTCTTTTTAAATTATAAATGAAGCCTCAATTGGGAACATTCATTATGTATGCAAAGAGCTGAGACACAACAACTCAAAACTGAAAACCTAGGTCCCCCAACACACATTTTTCCTTTTAAATTTTGCCTTCTAAATTAGCATTATTACAGCTCACTTTTTGTGTGTCTTTCCTGGCCCTGAGGAGGGTGGTGAGCAGTGTTCGAGAATCTCAGCTTGATAGCATGCCGTTTCCAATTTCAAAAATGCGATTGAGGGTCAGAGGAAGGAGAAATTATGCCCCAAAATAGGGAAAAATTGTGTAAAAACCCAAAAAATACTCCTAATTTTCTAAAATTTCCTCTTGGCAAACTCAAAGAAAGGAATTTTTTAATGTTTGGAAAATTGATTTTTCCCGAACACTGGTTTTGCCTTCTAAATTAACATTATTGCAGCTCACTTTTTGTGTGTCTTGGTTGGCCCTGAGGAGCTCAAGAATCTCGGCTTAATAGCGTTCTATTTTCAGTTTCAAAAAATTGCCGGTTAAGGGCCAGAGGAGAAGGAGAAATTCCGTCCCTAAAAAGGGAAAAACAGTGTAAAAGCCAAAAAATACTCCTAATTTTTTAAATTTTCTCTTGGCAATTTCAAGGAAAGGAATTTTATATGTTTGGAAAAATGATTTCTCTCGAACACTGGTACTGGCGAGCCATGAAACCATCTCTCTCTCTCTCTCTCTCTCTCTCTCTCTCTCTCTCTCAGCCGTTTTTTGAGCTAGTAGACAGTAGTCACTCTTTTGACCATAACTCGCTCATTTGAAATCCGATTTAGGTGATCTATAGCCTCAATCAAAGAGCACGAAGTCCTCTGCGCATTGATTTAAAGGCAATTTTTTTTTGTGTAATGGAAGGCTTTGCTATAACAGCATCTCAAAACTGAAAAAACTGTCAAAACTTTTTGTTTTCTTGCCGACTTGAAGGCAATGTCAGACAAAACTCGCAAGGGTGGAAAATCCAAACTCGCCATGGAGAATGATGCAAAATCTCCAAGGAATTTGGATGCTAATCCAACCACATCGTCTACAACAACGGAAGCAATTATGATGGCTTACTTGATGTCATTACAAGAAACCGTCAACAAGCAAGGTGAAGAGTTGCGTGTACTTGCAATGGTGAATGGCACTTTAAGAGTTCTCGTTGTGGAGAATGGGCATCTTAAGAAGGTTGTTGAAATGCAAACAACACGCTTGATGCATCTTGAGAATGAAGTTCAAGAATGTAAACGCTCTCTTATTGACATGAATGTATTGAAAGAGCGCTTGAGAAAATTTGAGAGTGATCATGTATTGAAAGAGGACACAATAGATACAATACGACATGATGTATGTGAGATGAGGAATGCATCCAAATCATGGGCTGATATATGTAAGGATAATGTGGTTTCTACATCTCCTTTGATGCAAGCCGTTGTCCAAGCAAAGAATGTAGAGAATGTGGACACTCAAGAATTGCAAGAACGACAAAAATGCTCAAAGAACATCGTCATTCGTGGAATCAAGGAGGAAAGCATGGAAACACCCCAATCTCTTACAGTTGCTATTGAAGAGTTTTTTGCTACACCTTTAACATGTCAGGAATCATGGCTTATGGTGCACATCGAGTTGGAAAACAAGGAGTCCTTCGCTCGGGAGAAAGACCTATTGTATGTACCATGGCTGATGAGGTAAAGAGAAAGATCATCCTTGACAATAGTTGGATCTACCTCAAAGGAACGGGTTGTAATGTAAATGAGGATCGCACTCTTATGCAACAAAATGTACGTCGCAAAGCATATGAGGAAAGAAGCAAGAAGGTTAAGGTGTCATTTCAAGAAGAAAAGCCACTTGAGGAGGATGCAAGTCCACCAACAAATAGGGACACATGATCTATGAGACCAACTCACGCTTGCGAATAAGCTTTTGGAATTGTAACGGGTATCCATGGAATACGGGAATTGGCATTGATGAGCTTACCAATGACTCCGATGTGATACTTCTTGTCAAAACATGGGAGCATGATGCGCAAGGAATTCTTGGATTTGACAAATACGATGTGCATTCTTTACTCTGGGCCAAAAATGCAAAGCAACAAAGAGGCCAAGGAGGTGTAGCATGTATGACCAAAAAGGGTTTGAAAGATGTTTCCATTGTCAAAGAAGATAAATATAAACGCTACTTATGGCTGAAAATCAGCCCACCAAATGGTCAAGTCATGTTCGTGGTTGGTTGCTACATTCCTCACTATGACTCCAACTTTTATGCCTTCTTGGATATGGATAGAGATCAGCCCTTTGTTGAACTAGAGGAAGACATTGCTCATTACAAGGATCAAGGTGAAGTCATTGTTTTTGGAGACATGAATGCTAACACAAATACGTTACAACACGACACACAACAAGTCGACATGCCGCATGTCTCAAGAAGAATGGATGACTCATATATGTATAATCGAAGTTCTAATGATACAAAAGAACTGGATCACTATGGAAAGTCACTTCTACATATGTGCAATAGTACCGGAATGCTCATTGCAAACGATGTATCTCTATGGCAAGGCACCAATGACTTTACATGTAGAAAGCACAATGGTGATAGCGTGATTGACTATATGTTGTTCTCGGAAGCCACTCTAAAATGCATACAAAGCTTTATACTTTGTGAATGGAATCCGGAGTCGGATCATAGGATGTTATGTATTGATCTCAAGTGTGGTAAACGGCACGAGCATGTAGCGTCCAATCATGATGTGAATCATTTCTACCTACGTCTAGAGTTAAAACGAGCACTTATATATGCTAATATGGTGGACCAAATGTTAAGAATGATAGAGCATCAAGAGAGCCCAACATTGAAATGCAAGTGGAAAGTTTTCAACGAAGTAATTTGCTCTTGTGCGAAGGAATGCTTTTCGGTGAAACACATGTCTTGCAAAAGGTCTAAGAAGGGTAGCACCAAGAAGAAATGGTTTGACATGGAATGTAGTCAAGCCCAAAAACACTTGCTAAAATTGGATGCAAGCAAAGACAAGGAAGTTTACTTGGAATGTTCACACACATACAAAACACTTGTTCAAAAGAAGAGGAGAAGGTGGGAAGTCAAAAAACAACTTCTTTTAGCGCAAGAGAAAGTACATGCATGTGACAAGTTTTGGTAAAATCTAAAAGGAAAGCACGTTGAGAGCTTTGGTGACTTGACTTTTGAGGATCATTAAGGAAAAAAATGGACTCTCCATGGGCCTTGTAAGAATCCCTAATTTCAAGAAAGCCTGCCAAGATTAAGGGGGACAAAGGCTTTGAATGGGGCTATTTTGGTAGGGTCTCCTCCACCTTTGACCCCTAAAAAGGTAGGGGGGGGGGGGGGGTAACCATTTAAAAAGTAGGAAAAGGGGGGGGTAAACCATTTGAAAAGTAGGGGGGTAGGAGGTCTTCTCTCTCTAGCTTTTTGGCCAACTTGTAAAAGTGGCCTCTTCACTCTCCCATGCCACCTAAGCAAATTCGTCGGTCAAAGAGGTAAAAAAACTGACTTTTTTCAAAAACTTTCAAAAAAACTCTATTCCCCCCTAAAAAGTACCCCCAACATATATACATATTAAAAAAAATATTTTTAAGTTAAATTACTCATAATTCAACATTTTTTGACTCCCTCCAAAACTTTTAGGAAGTTTCCCCCAAAATTGAAAACTTTCCCTCCTAATCTAAGCTCCTCTCCTACACCCATCCCTCTGACACCTGCACCTCCTGCTGCACCTACACACCCGTCTCTCCATCCTTCAACCTCCATCTCTCCATCCTACAAGCTCTATCTCTCCATCCTTCAAGCTCCATCTCTCCATCCTACAATGCCTCTTGAAGACGTGACCAATGTCCCAGCAAGCGGTTCACGCGGTAGGTCTCCAGGGCTTTTCCTACGCCTGCCTCAAGAATATGTTTCGACAAAGAAAACATGCTTGGGTACATTACCTTCAGCCAACGAACGCCGCGCTCAAGGGGAGAAGAATGTGGATCTCTGGACAGACGGATGCTTGTATCCAAAGGATCCTTCTCTCAATGTTCATCCGTCTTTTACAAACATTCCATCACTATTGCAATACCTTGGAAATGAAGAGCAAGGTTTGTTGGGCTACTGCAAGAGACTCAACAAACACGAGATTGCGCGGTCCGAGATCTACTTGCGTCATTGGCAGTTGTTGTTGAATGGGAGTTTCCACAATCTTCAAGATCAGATGCAAACAGCTACTAGTGCGCTTGAGGAGGCAAAGAGCACCATCACAACCAAGGAAAATGTAATTAAAAAGCTTGAGGATACTCTTCCACACATGAAGAGTACTGCCATGGGAGGTAGGGTGAGGAAACGAGAGTTGTCCGAAATTCAGACTCTTGCACCACGTGGAGGTGCAAGAAAACGAAGGGTGACAGCTATGAGGTAAGATGTTCTGTCCCTCATGTTGTTTAAGTCTAATACCGCTCATCATTGTTGTTTTGGGTAATAGGAACTTCGTCCAAGAAACGTGCGGCGGCGAGAATGCGTCAGCTAGGGCTTCTTTACTTCATTCTTGTTTCAACAAAGAGGATTTTATTGGGATGATTGATGCTCCAGAGGCAAAACACTTGAAAGACGCAATCACTAAGAGAGTTCTTAGTGATTTTTTTAATATTGTCACTGATCTAGATGTTCAAGATATTTGTGATGCTGTTGGGATTAGTACGAAGGGCTATCAAGCAATACATCAAGTGTTAAAAGATGCATTAAGAAGTGGAGGAGTCACGGAAAACCTATTCCCACTTCCTCACAGAGTGGCGATTGCCAAGAAGGTGTCAAATGAAGATGTTGTTCACCGATTAGGGGACTACTTGCCTCTTCAGCCGCTCTGTAGCAAATCACAAGGAAGGAAGGGCCGCGGGAAGGGAAGCGGTGCTGTTTCTAATAGTGTGTTGTGGACCGAAGGGTTTGTTTACACCAAATTCAACAATATCTTTGTGGACTTGATACGATTGTAGCAGTCCATGGCTGTTTTCTACAATTTGAGTGATGCAGGTTAGTTTAGGGTTGCCTACATGCTCTATGATGTGTCATAACATGCATTCTGAGGCTTTATATTGTTGGCAGTTCTTGAAGGCAAGCTTGTGTTCATGCTGAAGTTGGATGAGTGTGTAATTGTTAAAAGGAGAAAGTTGGAGAGAATGAGCATCATGCTTATGAATGAAGCCCTAGCTTATGCCAAGCAATCTTGCAGTTCGAGTGAAGCGACAAAGCCCTCTTTTAGTGTGCAATCAGAGAAGGATATATGGTGGCTTGGTGCAATTGAAGTTCCGAAAGAGACACATGAAGTCCTTGCATGGATTTTCAGTAGAATCCCATGGGTCATAGAGGTCATTAAAGCTCAAATAAACGGTGAGAAGCTCATGGTTCCAGGACGTGGGGAGTTTGATGTTGAATGGCATTTAGGTGGTGATCTAAAGACCATAAAGTGTATGCTTGGATGCAAACAAGGTGCAAATTCTTTACTTCCCTGTCCATTTTGTGTGAAAGGGCACAAGACAAGTCGAGCAACTCAAGTGAAAGGTCAGGACGAAGATAATGATGACCATATAAATAGGGAGTGGCAAACTTCGGTTCTTTCATGTGATATGCTACAGGTGCCCAATAGGGATAGCAAAGATCCTGGGTGGAACCCCATAATTCCCTTCTCCCTCAACAATGTTCACTTTTGTACATTGCATGCGTTTATGCGAATATTTGATAGGATCCTAAAGCATCACATTGATTATGCTTTCACAATGAAGCCCCTTCAACGATCAAAAGACTCCTTGCAGGGGGTGGAGACGCTCCTTAATGAGATTGGATGTCACCGATCAAGGGTGAACATTGTAGCAGAGACTTGTAGGGAGAAGACATATGAGGTGGCACAGAAGGTTTCCATGAATGGAGCCAAGGCACGTCGATTTTTCAAGAAGATGTCAAGTCTCCAATGCAGGTATCCAGGGCAAATGTCGATCTAGCAAGTGAGAAGCGGTGGGAGTTGTGGAAAGATTTGTGTTCATGCACGATGGACAAAGATCCCAATGTGGAGGTTGCTAACCAACGCAAGCTAGTATGGTCATCCTTTCAAAAGGTTGTGCAATTGATGAATCTTTCAAGCACCACCGTTGAGCAGCGAGAGGAGTTCAAGAAGGTGCTTTATGAATTCACAAAGGCCGCTAAGGACGGATGGTCTAAAAGCAAGATTACACACTACATGGTTTGTTTTAACGGACTTAATACATATGCAATGTTTGAAAATGCAACTTTTCTATTGGCTTATCTTCTTTTGGTTGTTTTAGCACATTCTCTATGTGCATGGTGCATACTTCATGGACCTCTATGGTTCGATTGATATATGGAGTACACAAGGCATGGAGAAGTCCCACTATCGAGCAAAAGGAGTGTACTTCAAGAATACTCAGCATGGTGGTGGTAGTTCACACTCCAACTACCTCCAAGAGATGTTTAACTGGTTTTTTAGGCACACCTTTGGGAGAACTCGCACTATTGAGAAAGCAAGAGAGTCGATGTTAGCAAAGCAGTTACGCAACGCCTCCCGTACTGCAGCATCCGAGAAGTGGAAACGCTCGCGAGCGTCCCTGGGCCATGAAGCTTGGCGTGCAACTAAGTATCGAACAGGCAGCGTTTGGGTGTCGCGTCAGCCGTGCGCATGATCCAGGTTTAGTTGTTAAATTCAATTGGTTTATTTGAGTTTCACTCAATTGGCCGCATAGTGTGAAAGGGCCCAAATCTCAAAAAAACCTATTTAAAGGTTGAAGGCGCTCATTTTGTCATTTTCCCTACTAGGTGCTACCATGGCAAGAACAAAACAAACGACAAGGATTGCATATCCAACGGGGCCGGATGGCCAATGACTCAAAGGTACAACAACAGAAGCTGGAAGTTCACAAGCTCAAGGTGAAGTCCACACAGAAGAAGCTGGAGCTTCAAATCAGCATGGCCAGTCCTCTACAACAGCAAAAGAGAGAAGGAAGCATCGCCTTGTTGTCTATTCATCGGACTCCAACGATTCTGATGGCAACACGGAGGATGAGAGCGACCAAGGCAAAGAAACAAACAACCAAAAGCAGCCGTCAGAAGGCTCCGAAGAGACGCAAACAGATGAAGATGCCCCATGGGTTGGCGTCAAAATACAAACTTATCAGGCTCACATGTCTATTGGGGGTAAGACACTTCCTAAAGGGAGTGGACCTACACCATCACATCCGCTCAATAGTGAAGAGCACGAATCAGATGGAGAGTGGGTGGAATCAGATTATGAGGTGTTGGAAGTGCCTGTGCAGAAAAAAAAGAGGAAGAGCATTGTCTACAAGAAGAGGAAGTAAGCTGCCCCAACTCGTGCCAAAAATGCACCTCCACGTCGACCTTAGAAGGTACGAAAGCGCAGTTGTGCTTTTGCGGAGATTCAACACTATCAAAAGAGCACCAAGCTCTTGATTCGGAGGGCCCCTTTTGCAAGGCTATGCAGGGAGGTTTTGCAATTGTACAACACTCAGTTTCGGATGGGCGCTGTGGCCATAGAGGCAGTCCAAGAGACAGCAGAGCAATATTTAACTAGCATATTCAAGGATTCTAACCTATGTGCCATCCATGCAAAGTGTGTAACCATTATGCCCAAGGATATGTAGCTTGCTCGCTGTTTGCGCCATGAGGAGCAGCTTGTAATTAGGCATCAAACCTTTTTGTATTTACGGAACTTCCAAGATTGGGAAGAATTTGAATACAAGCGTCTTTTGATTGTATACCCCACTCTGTGCATTGTATTGGGAAGAATTTGAATATAAGCGTCTTTTATTGTATACCCCACTGCACATTGTATTGTTTTAATTCTGTACCATGCGATGTAGCACTGGTCCAAGTTTTGTCTACCTTCTATTGTATATATGTAGCCATTAGCTTGTTATTGTGAAAACTTGCCAATGTTTAGCACCTTGGCTAAGTGGGGCATGCACTTCCTGATGCATCCATGCTATGTGACTCACTATTGCATGGCAAAAGCATCTACAAAGTGTTGAAAATGGCTTGGAATGCCCCTAAACTGGCTGCCACAAGGGTGCGCATTTGGGGCTTCCAGAGGCATATGGATGGACACAATGCGCACCCTTGTGGCAGCATTTTCTAGTGCATTCCAAACACTTTCCAATGGTTTCCAGATAATTTTCACAAGCAATAAGTATGTTTTGTTTGATTCAATGCTTCAATTAGCATAGAGGCTTCTGGCAATCATCCCCCTTAGTCCATGTAGCATAGAAATTTTGAAGGATGGTTGTTGCATTTGTGAAGTCAGTCCTAGACTCCAAAATGGGCTTGATATTGCCACATAGTTTTATTTTGGGGTTTGTTAATACAACTTTAAGTATCTGGGGCAAGATGGGCTTAAGGTTACCTGGGTATGCTTGTCTTTCTGTTTTTCAACTGGGTATTAATGTCTTGTCTCTCTGTTTTGCACCTGAGTATGCTCCTATATGGGTCCAAAATCATCTGCCACAAGGGCGCGCATTTGCCCATTTCATTTGCTGATGGAAGGCAGCAATGCGCGCCCTTGTGGCAGCCCATTTTAGGGACTTCCAAGCCCTTCAGTAGACACATCCATAACTTTGGAAGCCTAAATATAACAAAGTATGCATTTTATTAATTTTAATGCCTGCCAAACTCTTTAGTAGTCATATCAGAAATCATGGTGCTTCTCATACACAACGGAAGCCCAACATATAAGAAATTCAAAACCTTGCAAGTAAGAGAGTCGTAGACACCAAAAATTAGTTTCATTAAAGAAATCAATGCTTTACATGATATACATCTTTTGCTTTAGGATCTTTCGAATTACAATTTTCTGGCGCTTGGCCTTTTGGGGTGGCTCCCTGTTAAGTAAAGTGGTTGTGATTTCTTGGGTGTCATTAACCCCAACAGCTTGGTTCATGCCGACATGGGCAATAAGGCGCCCGCAAAAGTTAACACCGAAAGTGGATATTGCCAAATTTTTCTTTACAAGCACTATAAGATTGGCCGTTTGGGAAAGTGTTGTTAAACACAACGCCTTGGAGAGTGAACGGAGAAGAGCAAAAATATTGTAGCGACCATTGGGAGAGTAGTCGGCATGGACAAACACCACGACACCAGTCGGAAGTGTGCCGAGGTAGTGAGCAAGTGTCGCTTGAGGTCCGAACGGCGTCCTCCTCCCCCCTGGCCGTTGCGCCCAGGTGTCAACCTCCAGAACATCCTGCAAAACATAGGTTTTATTTGATATGGCACAGAATTACGATATAACATTAACAAAATCATTTGTAACAATCAAATGTAAGTGAGCATCTATACCTCTTGTCTACAATCCTCCTCATCGGCATCCAAGTGCAAGTAAAGATCCACACTTGACTTCCCCTTTGGATCAAGCAGAACAGGTGTTGGAGCAGGTGGTGGTGAATCCACTCTTGCGCGTTTAGACAAACACATGGCTTGCACGGCCACAAACTCCTCCTCAGAGACCTTGGCCTGCTCGGCCGCTGCCACCTCGGCTTGTGCGATCGCCACTGTGTCCGCCAAAGTATTCCCCATGGTTAGTAGGAGATAATCGTCATGGGAGGTGGTGGTATCAACCTCAAACTTGCCATGGGCATCGAGGATGGCAAAACACTCATCCATATGAAGCTCAAAGGATTTCTTAAGATCGTGCATAAACACAAACTCCTCCCCACCCACCACAATGGAGGAGAAGCGGGTAATCTCTACCTCAGGGATGGCATCCTGAGTGGTGGTTCCTTCTGGCGGTCCCGAGGATGAACCGACAGATGGAGAGGCCTCCAAGAATCCTTGAATCCCTACAGGGTAGGTCAAGGCAAGCGTCCTCTCCTCTGCGGATGAGTCAATGGCTGCGGGCTTGGGGTCCTTCACATCAGCCAGTACCCCGCCGATGTGCAAGTGTGGTAGCACTACGTCAGGGCCTGCTGGGCACTCGTGAAGGAGGAAGATCATTATAGCCTGAACAGAGAAAAAACTGTTTCCGATCCTTCCCTTACGCATTGCTCGCACATTATCAACTTCAAGCCACACATATTGTCCGACGGGTTGTGCTATGGTGGCAAAGCGTACAAGCCGCTGATGAAATGGCCTGTCCCCTTGGTAGATGTGGTGGAGAAGGCCTTCAGGGACCCATTGCCCTGGCCGGTTTGGTAACTCAACAATGAATCTCCCCATGCACGTGGAAATGTATAAAGTAATGTGCTCAAGAGATTGAGAGTGGAGGGTCAAGGTGGTTTCCAAATCGGGTTGGGTTGTGAAAAATGCTTGAAGCTCAGGGTGATTTGCATGCCCAACCTCAGTAAGGAATGCATCTAAAGCACTAGTAGCAGCCATGTCTTCTCTTTGCGTGATTGGGTATGCTAGGTCTCTCTGCAATGCTGGGATGAAAATGGTGAAATGAGGAGGTGGTCCCCCTTATATAGACATATTCCATCTCAAAAAAAATAAAAAATATGCATTTAAAAAATAAATTTACACCACCTTAAAACTCAAGTACAAAATCAAGTACAACACCTTAAAACTTTTCAAAATCTTTAATAAAATATCCAATATATAAACGATTAAAGTTACAAGCCAGTTCACTTAGACAAGATAATTTCGTATGTAGCCCAATCTTTGTAAACAAGCATAGTGGCCTCCATCCGCCTTCCAATCTATACAACCAAAAAATGGGCAATCAAAATACAAATACCCACAAAAAATAAGAAAAGGTAGCTAAGCAAGCACAAAGCAGACCTTGCGTTGTTCCAGTTTGAAACTTGCATTGCCGACATCCTCGAATCCCATTATGACAAAGTGTTCCCTAAGATTGGCAAGAGTCCAATGCGGATTCACTTCAACCACCTCCACCTCATTATTGGGCATGCAGCCACGAATTTCAAAGGATTGAATCTCTTTGGCTATCAGCTACAAGGGTATCCATTTGCCACGTTTGTGCATCCACCTCTCGTAGCTGAACCGTGCATACAAGGTGCACCTTGCTTTCAAATACCGAAGGCAGAGCTGTGTGGGGGACACATTGAACTTATAACGGTCACCATCATGAAAACCGTCAACATAGCCCCAATTGACACCTAGAATGGTGTCCATTGCAGCTATGTCAACTTCTTTGCAAACAAACATTGTTAGTGTTTCTACAATCGGCAGAGAGCGGAATGCATGCACAAACAAATGAATGGGACAATGCCAACTGAGACCCACCGATCTGGTTGCCTTACCGAACTTTAGGGACCCTTGGAAATCTTGCAGCACCTTGCGCTTGAAAGAAAGCAAAGCCCAATGGTTTGGAGTTGGCCATTCTGCACTCTGCAATGAGGGTGTCTCCATGGCTTCTAACCTACCATAGCTTTGGCTTGACTTCGGCACGACGTACTTGTGGGAGTACATGAATATTCGCTGCTCGGTAAGTTTTTTCGATGAGACATTAGGAAACATAAGCTCCCCAATGTGAGCATGCACAACCATGAACGTGCCTGAGAGGCACTCAAGTGGCTGCTCCTCAACTAAGCTGGATGGAAAAACATCTTTACAAATGCCCTTAGTTAAACATAATGATCGCATAAACGTAAACATGACATATGCATGGGATAACTAAACCATGAAAACTTACAATGAGGTGCAAATTGAGTTGAAGCTCTCTTGAGGTGGATCTCAGCTGCACTGTAGACGTGTTGCATGATGGCCACCATTCCGGACTTGGTTTCTTTGAATGCCAATAGCCGGCCCTTCCAATGACGTTCCAATACACCTCGACACCGTACACGATGAGATCCAGCACGTGACCGTTGCATGTAGACCCATGCACCCTTCTTGAATACTTGTGGGATCCATACCCCCTCTGAATCTTTTGTGTTGTGCAACACAATCTCCTCTATCTCTGGTTTGGGCCGTCTATGCGTGGACATGCTTGAGAAGTTGGGCTTAGGAAGGGATTTGAAAGAGTTGGGTACTGTGGAGAGAGAATGAGGAGCTGAGGGGAGGGTGAGGTGAGCTGCCTATGGTGGCTATGGTGGCTTTGACAGTGGAGATAGAGAAAGAGGGGAGGAGTGAGAGGTAGAGAGGATAGTGGAGCTGTGGGCTATGGAGTGTGGGACTGTAGAGGGTTGATGGAGGTGTGAGAGAAGGGGGAGCTATGGAGAGAGAGGAAGAGAGTGGTGGAAAGCTTTTGGCTATGGCTGCCTTGACTGTAGAGAGAGAATGGGAGGAGGGAGAAGAGGGAGAGTGTGGGAGAGAGAGAAAAGTGGATTTTGGAGGGGAAAATTGAATTTTTAAAGTTAATTTATGTTTTGGGGTAGTTTTGGAGGCAAATGGGTCAACTTTGGAACTTTTAAAAAATTTTCAATTTTTAGGGTTTTTAAGCATGCGCGTTTTTTTTGGGGGGGTCCCTCCCTCTTTTATGACACCTCTCTCTTCCTATTTACCCCCCCCCCTCCCCTCCAGCCTACCTCCCACCTCTCTCTAAGAACCAAGAGGGAGACAATTAAGCTGCACCCCTACCATTCCTCCCCCTCTAGGTGATATCCCAAGAGCCTTCTCATTGGTTCTCCCTTAAGCCTTCACTAATCAAAAAGGCCCAAGGAGAGTCCATATTTTTCCTAATGATATATATATGCATTGCAAGAACCTCTATGAGCAACCCAATGTTGATAAGATGGAGTGTTGTAGCTCCCTTCCATTAATGTCTCCCTTCTTTACCATTGAAGATGTATGCCACGCGCTTGAGAAACTTGTTACTCGCAAGGTAGGGGACCTTTAAGGTGTCAAGGCTGAAATGATTAAATGGACAACCAAGAAAAAATGATATTGGATATGCGATATGTTTAAACTTGCAGTTCAGTATGGTATGCCTCATGATTGGAGTGCAAATTGGATCAAACCTTTGCACAAAGGAGGAGATGTAAACAATGTGAACAACTATCGCACTGTAATGGTTGGTTCTTTGATGGCAAAGTTATTTGGATGTATCATGGAAAATGAAGATAAGTGAATGGGCTGAAAAGAATGGCAAATGTGCGCTTGGCCAAGTAGGTTTTCGTAAGCATCATAGCACTATTGATCACCTTGTCACTCTTTGAGTTGTTACGGAAGCGTCTCGATTGAAAGGGAAAAAGTTGTATTGTTGCTTTGTGGATTTCAAAAAAGCCTTTGACATGGTACCGCAAGGAAATCTTTGGAGACGTATGCAAAGCTTCAAGTGCCAAAAGAATTTATGCATGCAGTCTTTTGCATCTACCAAAAAGTGATATGTCGATTACGTATGGGAGATGGAATTTCAGAATTTTTTGCAAGCACCATTGGTGTCAAACAAGGATGCCCACTTTCTTTAACCCTCTTTGGGCTACTCATTGATGAATTGGAATGCATGGTTCTTGATTCTATGCAGTAAGAAGGCATAGAAGAGGTTAGGATCGGAAATGTGGTGATCATGCTTTTGATTTATGCCGATGATGTAGTGCTCATACCTTAGAAGATGCACAAAAGCTTATGAGTGTCTTGGAACGCGTTTGCCTACATAGCGGGTTGATCGTGAATGGATCCAAAACCAAGTTTATGCTTGTAAAGACCCTCAATGATGAAAATCTATGCATTGTATACAACAATGAGAAACTTGAAGTGGTAGATCACTTCAAGTACCTTGGCCTTGAGGTTCCATTCAATCATAAATGGAAGGATTCTGCAATGCGTCACTTGGAATCCGGAAAGAGGGCTTATTATGCATTTGAGAACATGTGCAATGCTGGAGAGGTCAAGTGTTGGACTCTCAAAAAGTACCTCTTTGACACATTGGTGACACCGGTGCTTCTTTATGGAGTGGAGGTGTGGGGTGGAAGCATCGGGAAGTCTACTTGGAAAGAGTTTGAGAATGTTCAAAAGAGTTTTCTCACCAAATTTCTCCAAGTTAAGACACAAACACCCTACATGCTCTTACTTCTTGAGTCCGGATTGCTTCCCATTGAGGTCTTGGGCATGCAAAGGGTTGTGGAGTACATGCTTAAGACACAACGTAGCCCTTTGCATCGACTTCCTAGAATCGCATATGAAGTAAGTGAAAAGATCCAAAAGACATGCAAGAGCAAAATACTAAGTTCAGGGTGGATGCTTGATACCAAGAAATGGTTTGGAAGATGGGATGCATGTCACTTGGTCAAGGATGTGTCGATCGACTTCCAAGTTAATGAGGCCTTCTTACAACGCCAATGTATCACGGCTTGGGAGAAATCCGGAGGCTCTTGCTTTGGCCATTACACCACACACGTTGCCCCAAACTACAAATCTCTCTTCTTCTCCGAACGAGGTAACCGAACCCATCCCTACATCCTTGAGCCCATCTCGTTGAGTGCGATCCACACCATTGCCTCCATTCGTCTTAGCTCCCATTCTCTACGCTGCGAGACAGGACGTTGGGGCACTGGCGAGGAGTCTCATCGACTTTGCACCTTATGCCCTCGTCAAGTGCGAGAGAGTGAGTACCACACACTACTTGAGTGCTCAGCTTTTGACCATATTAGGTCCTCTTTTCCCAATATATTCAGCCGAGCTCTCCCTACATACCTTCCTCTCCAACCACGATGTGGACTCTCTATTGCAACACTCATTTCAGCCATTTTTGAGTATCGAGAGTCACTTATGACCTCCACTCACACCACGTGACATGTTCATTTGGTCCCATAGGTCATATTTGACCTCCGAGGACGATAATAGAACTATCTCTCTCTCTCTCTCTCTCTCTCTCTCTCTCTCTCTCTCTGTCACACACACACACATAGTTAGACGCAACATTCTCTCTCTCTCTTATTTTGTTACTCTCACGGCTCTGACTTTGTATCAGATCCACCACATTGTAACTTCTGGTCTCATAGGTCACTTTGTCCTTTTGAAGACGTTAATGTAACATTTCATTTCATTTCATTTCTCTGTGTGTGTGTGTGTGTGACCACATTGTAACTTTCTGGTCTCATAGGTCACTTTGTCCTTTTGAAGACGTTAATGTAACATTTCATTTCATTTCATTTGTGTGTGTGTGTGTGTCTAGTTTTCACATGTCCAACATTCATCTCTCTCTCTCTCTCTCTCTCTCTCTCTCTCTCTCTCTCTCTCTCTCTCTCTCTCTCTCTCTCTCTCTCTCTCTCTCTCTCTCTCTCTCTGAGAAAACGCACGGCTGATCGACACCATGCTTTCAAAGCAAGGTCAGTGGGTTTTTCTTTCCAAGGCGAAGGTCAGCGAGTGCAGACATACGTCAATTCTTCTTTTTTAATGAGTGTGTGTTTCTCTCTCTCTCTCTCTCTGAGCAGCCTGATCATTGGTGCCACACACACACACACACACACACACACACACACACACACACACACACACACACACACACACACATACACACACGCACACACAAGCTAATGTTGGCAATCTACTTGCAAGTGAGCTTTATAAGCCAGGCCCTGATCTTCGTCACTAGGTCAAGATCCGTTTAACGCTTTCTGAGTGTGTGTGTGTGTTGTGAGGTTGGTTTGTGTATTGAATGTCTCTGTGTCAGCTTTACACTACCAGCTAGCTAGCGCCAGACACACTTGCAAATGAATGCTTGCCGGCTCTCCTTGAAATCATCATTCTCTCTCACAGACACGCATACACAGTACACACACAACGATTCTTATTCTCTCTCTCACATACACACACACGTCGCAATGCAACAGCAATATGGACTCTCTCTCTCTCTTTCTCTCTCTCTCTCTCTCTCTCTCTCACCTACGCACGGCAATTTTCAGGATATCAACTCCCACTTTCTCTCTGGCTCAAACACAATGCAGAGCTATGAACTATTGTTGTCGACTCCTGCTTCCTCTCTCTCCATTGTGAACGTGCAAACTGCGCACACTCTCTCTCAAACACAGAGCTGCTTGTTGGGCTTGTCTCTCTTTCTCTTACTCTCTCATAGGTAATCTTGTCTCTCCCTGTCTCTCTTACTCTCTCACGCACTATTAGAATATGTTGCGAGCAGACGAAAGCTTCTCTCTCTCTCTCTCTCATACACACACACACACACACACACACACACACAATTACGTACAAAGATGTGTATAGTTGCATTGCAGCAACATGCTCTGTGTGTGTGTGTGTGTGTGTGTATGTGTGTGTGTGTGTGTGTGTGACAACGCATGGTGGGCAGCACTACCTGGTTCTCTGATCGACACGCTGACCGACACCATGCATTCAAAGCAAGGTCAGTGGGTTTTTCTTTCCAAGGCGAAGATCAGCGGGTGCTGGCATATGTCAATTCTTTCTTTTTATGATTCAAAAAGTTACAAAAGCTCAAATCTTCCATCGTCCGACACGTGGATGAGCTCTTTGGGCTTCAAAATTTCAAGCTCCATTATATATGTAATAGATGACCGACAGCATGCATTCAAAGCAAGGTTAGCGGGTGCAGGCGCACTTCAATTCTTTTTTTTTTTAATGATTCAAAAAGTTACAAAAGCTCAAAGTCTTCCATTGTTGGGCACGTGGATGAGCTCTTTGGGTTTCAAAATTTCAAGCTGCAGTATATATGTAATAGAATGCAAGGGCAAGGAGATAAAGGTTTGCAATACTTCCCTTTTTCTTCCTGCCTTGCACTATCATTTTGTGCCATGTTTCAAGCTATGCCTTGCATGTCAATAGGTGAAAAGGGCACTTGATGGTGATGAGGGCCCCATTGCTCTTGTTGGTTTGTGAAAGTGACCCAAGGTTCAAGTTACGAAAGCACAAGTGAAAACTTCTACCACCTCCATAGTTATAGTAAGCTTCTTTTATTTAGTCCATTCATTTTGTACTTGGGTTACCTATCAAGGGATTGCATTTCCTCCTGCCTTGGTTTACCTACTTGTAGCCTTGTATGCACTCAATGGTCAAAAAACTGGCAATTGTGTCGTCGTAGACCTTCGAGACAGATTGAGATGGACATGAAACTTTACAAGGGCGAGGGTTGGTGTGCTTTCCCCACCCCTACAGAGTTTCATGGCCATCTACTCCCGTATTGTCAGTCTAGGGTGGCACAATTGTCATTTTTTCCATTTGGGCTCACTAAGGACCCAATGGTAAAAAATTGGTGATTATGCCGCCGTAGACTGTTGAGACAAATTGCGATGCCCATGAAACTTTGCAAGGGTGGGGATTTGTGTGCTTTCCCCACCCCTTGTAGAGTTTCATGTCCATCCGCTCCCGTCTCATCGGTTAGGGTGGCACAATCGTCAGTTTTTCCGCTTTGGGCTCGCCAAGGGCCCAATGGTTTAAAAAACTGGTGATTTTGCCACCGTAGACCATCGAGACGGATTGGGATGGCCATGAAACTTTAGAAGGGCGGGGATCGGTGTGCTTTCCCCACCCCTACAAAGTTTCATGGTCATCCGCTCTTGTCAGGTCAGTCCAAGGTGGAACACTCGTTGCCAATTTTTCCACTTTGGGCTATTTTGGTAGCCAAGACCATAAACTCTAAAATTTGGGAAAATAGATGATCAAAACTGTTAACCCTCACGGCTCACATACACCCCATCACCTACGACGGATGTGTATTATGTATTTGGTAGAGTCAGGTACCGGGCTTGTCGGACCAATAGGAAAAGGGTAAGAGTGATCGCCGATGAGAGGCGCACTCTAACTGGGACATTCAAGGGATTAGTTGGCTAAGCCTGGGCGCCCAAGTGTGAATGGGGTGAGGTCATATAAAAGCCAACTAAACCTAAAATTCAGGGATTCTCTCATTTGTGCAATAGAAGAGTGCTCTTGCTCCATCTCCATCTCCATCTTCTTCTTCTTCTTCACCTCCTTGTGTGCGTGTGTATGTGTGTGTGTGTGTGTGTGTGTGTGTGTGTGTGTGTGTGTGAGAGAGAGAGAGAGAGAGAGAGAGAGAGAGATCGAGCATCGCTACAAAGGCACGACGGCGGCGAAGCGGTTGAGCGCGGCACGGCTGCAGCTTCTTCTTCATCGCGGCGAGGAATCCACCACGAAGGCGAGCGTAGAGCGGTGAGTGACACACCCTTTGCTCTCTTGAGCTTGCTAGATTAGTCTTGTTGTGTGCTTGGAGCCATTTGTGGCTCGCACACGGTGTATCGGCAAGTCCCTTGCTTCGACAGTGCGGCAAGGAGCGCACATTTTTGGCGCCATTGCCGGGGAATCGCCCTGCACTAAGCCCAAGAGGCACTTTGTGCTTCTCCTATGAGTTGTTTGTAGTAGGAAAGAAGAGGAAGAGGAAGATGAATGAGTTGTTTTTCTGCAAGTTGTTAATTTCTGTGTTGTCTGCAATTTCTGTGATTTCTGCATAATGTTGTGTTTTCTGTTTGCACACAGTCTTTGCACAATTAGTAGTCGTTAGCTTGTTTGCAGTGAATGAATAAGTAGGAAGGCAGTTAGCAATTTCTGTTTGCACACAGTCTGTACACAGTTTTCTGTCAAGGTTTGGCTGCACACAGTCTTTGCACAGTAAGGTAGTGAGAGAGGAAGTAGGTGGACAGTTAGCTCACTCTCAATAAGCAGTTAACAGATTAGTCAGTGGTTAGCAGCACTGTTAGCAAGAAACCGCGCGCGGTCGTCGCCCAAAAAAAAAAAACTGAAAATATCTAAGCGTGAGTGACAGGGGGGCGACACTAAAATTTTGATCGGGATCGGGATCATTTCCCCAACCCCAAGCCCAAGCCTCAGTCTTATGATATATAGCGTGAGTGACTGGGGGGCGACACTAAAATTTTGATCGGGATCGGGATCATTTCCCCAAGCCCAAGCCCAAG
Source organism: Adiantum capillus-veneris (assembly GCF_014529385.1). Classification (NCBI taxonomy): domain Eukaryota; kingdom Viridiplantae; phylum Streptophyta; class Polypodiopsida; order Polypodiales; family Pteridaceae; genus Adiantum; species Adiantum capillus-veneris. The sequence continues at coordinate 174,039,490 of NC_140936.1, read as the reverse complement.
CCTCAGTACTCAATCTTATGATATATACTAGACTCACTCTTATATATATACCCTACCCCCTCAAGAGGGAATGAGAGCATGTGGGGCAAGTCCTCCACTCTCCTCCCTTCTCTTCCCACTTGCACCCTTAGACTTTCTAATTTGGGCCTAGTTCCCTACTAGAAATTGACGGTTTTAGGGATTCCGAGGGCATAAAGTGACCAAACAGAGGGCTGTAAAGCACGGCATGTCCCTCTGACCGAGACGCTCGTTTTGAGCTATCATACGTTCTATTCTATAGCTGGGTAAAAAAAAAGGACCAAAAAATCAAAAAATAAATAAATAAGAGAAGACTTGGGTTGCAAAACACCCAAAATTACTAGGTGAGCAGCCTTCACGGGCCCTCACTGACACTTCTAGGGGATCCAAGTCATATGAACCTACACTCTGGACGAGTGTTAGAGCACGAGCATATTGGGAGTGCCTCCATTTACGCGGGCACCCATTATTCCTCAACCCTAGGTTCTGGAACTTCGGCCGGGACTCAAGGTAGTGCGACCCAAGATCCTCATATCGCGTCTAGTGATTCTTCCTCTGACTACGAAGTCATGGAGGGGTATCCTACACCAAACCCTGATAGTTCAAGTCAAGACATGCATGCCATGGGCCCACGGCCCGGGTCCAGCGTGTTTAGCCGCTTAAAAGAGACCCTTAGTAGAGCTACTCGCTCCGAACATGCGGTTAATGAACTAAATGAAGGGAGTGGGGAAGTAAATTCGTCATTCATGCCTAAAATGGACCCTATGCTTCTTGAGAGTGTGCATGTGAATGTTCCATCCACTGCACCTCCTGATCCTTTAGGACAATCTCCCTCTGAGGTTTTACTACCCGATGGTAGGAGTCTTGCCGAAGTACAAGAGATCGAACACTATATGCAAGCAACAAGGGAGAGGGAAATTGAGAACCTACGAAGGCTAGACAAAGTTGAGCCCTGAAAGAAAAGGCTCCTATGACAACAATCATGCCAGCCGAGCAACCGAGTGCTCCCAAGGTAGCAGTCACGGAGGGGCAAGCTATGGGGAGCAATAATGCTTCCACTTCAAGGGAAACCTCCAGCACGCCAGGCCTAGATGGGATATTCCTAAACGAAAATTGGGAGTATGACCTACAAGCATAAGCTTTAACTGATCGGTACACAGGACACACCTATCATGTGGGTTGGTTAGATGTTCTACAATCCACATCGGGTGCTACTAGCATAGATGAGCAACAACAGAAAGTCTGTGATGTCCTCCATAGGATTGTCGAGTTAGAAAGACAGAACACAGGGATCAACATGCCTTCAACAGGCCTAATGAGATTCTTGGATACGGGAAAGGCCAACCAACCAACCCTATCACAAATGGAGACTCCCTCAGTGAGCCCCATTGATCCTCCATATGTTGTTTCGCCGGGAGCCTCAGTACAATCTGAACCCACAAGTGGCAGCTTTACCTTCCCAGATCTAGCTCATCTTTCTCTTAATGACACTACGGCTACCATGCATATCCGAGTGGTGAGCATGACAAGAAATACACCATGGAGTTCATTTGTTAACACTGCGCCGATGCCTAGTAGCACAGTGCCCCCAACTATACCTACATGTATGTATCAATCATGTGCACCTGTCGTACCTCAGCCTCATGTAGCTCCTACACCTCCGATTATTCCAAGAGCTTACAATCCACAATGGAATTATCCAAGCTCTTATACAAGTGGAGACATGCCATATCAGACACCCCCTATGCCTAGGGCCACGCCTGTAAACTTTGGACCACTGTCTGGTACACCACCATATGAAATATGGGATCCAAGAGCCGCGCGTATGCCAAGGCCAAGGCCAACTCCCATCTCACATGTGGTTCCAGGAGCACATACACCCATTATACCTGCTCAAATAGGAGATTTGGCAGCATTTGCTCGAACTATCGGTCGCTCTATTGTGGAAAACATGCGTAGTGCACCTGATAGAGAGCCTAGGAGCAAGGCAGTTCAAGTAGCTAAGCTCACACAGAAATTCAATGAAGACGGAGATGCTAGAAAGCATATGGAAGTCTTTGAACATGTGTGCGATTCCTTGGAAGAGCACAATGAGCTACATAAGTGTAAGGCTTTGAGTTTGACCCTAAGTGGAAAGGCTGGAGATTGGTATAGAACCTTAAGAGTAGAAGAGAAAACGATCTACTCTACTCTTAGGAGACTGTTCTTAAAAGAATACATACGAGAGGGAGTACTTTGGGGTGTAGCCTCTCAGCTCCAGAAAGCCCAACGAGAAGAAGGTGAATCCGTGAGAGACTTCATTAGTCGCCTAAAGAATTTGAATTCTCGATGCAATCCAAACGAGCGATTCAACAACAACCAATTGCTCGATAGATTCATTAGGGGACTACGACATGAAAGTATCTATAATGGCCTAGTCATTAGAGGTATCACTACTTGGGAAGCAGTCACCATGAATGCAATTCAATTGGAGGATAATTTAATGATTGCAGGAGAAAGAGTGTCCGCCGAGCCGAAGTTAAGTAGCTCGCAAGCATCAGGGCATGAGCCAATGAAGATAAAGCCAATCGTGAAAGAGCAAACGATATCTAAGATGACTTTGGCAGATCTCACCAAGGCCATCCAAGAAAGCCTTAGGGGTAATCGTGCTCCACAAAACACTCATATGTATCCAAGAAGGGAGCAACAATGGTGCTCAATTTTCTTGGGCCCACATACTACGAGTGAATGCCCTACTTTCAGAGTAAAGTTTAACAGGACTTGTAACGCGTGTGGTAGGTATGGTCATCAAGCGAAGGATTGCCTAATGCTTAAACGCATCATGGAAAATAGACCGCCTATAGCTTGGGCAGACTCACCTCGAGTTCCTGCATTGATGCCTACCCCACCCATGGAGCAACAGTTGCCATTATAGCACATGGTCCCTAGAACCCAAAATGTGGTCCAAACCACACCGTTGCCACCTCCAGTGCTAGGACCGCAACCCCCTCATCCAAGAGTTACACCTATGAACCAAATAGGTTGCGAGTCATCTAGTACTTATGTAGATTGCGAAGGGGACATGGACCCTAGTATCACCTATGGAGTCGACATGCTTGAGGAGTGTCCCATGTACTTTATGGAAGACCATTGGGGACAAATCAAACCGGTATATCAAGCTACTGCGCTAGCAGCAAGAGGCCAAAACATTAATAGTTTTGCCAGGAGACCACCTCTTCAGTGCTACGAATGTGGTGGACCACATCGAGTAGCTGAGTGCCCCATTAGAATGCAAAAGAATGCTGCTCTAATGCAAACAAGTCAAGGGAGTGCATTGGCAATGCCAATACTCATTTGTAATCATTGTGGAATAGATCATTTGATCGCACAATGTCCTAACAATCCAAACGCGCCGAAAATCACACCATTGAACATAATAGAGATTGTTGATGGGACACCACCAACTATAAACATAGCACCAGTGAATGCACTCACACGGTCGATGCTCCAAAAGCAAAATTACATCCTCGAAGAGAGAGATGCTGCATCCATTGGCCGAGCGAGAAAGAAGAAAACACGAAGAAAGAAATCCCTTAATGCTTCTAGCTCAAAACCTAGTTCAAAGACTAACATAGGGACAGGAGAGGATCCCGTGTATATGAATGACCCTGAGGATGACTCAGACTCGACAGAGACCATGGAGACCAAAACTATTACTACAAAGGAAAAAGCCAGTGAGGAGGATCACGAGAGGGAATTACGACGAACACCAAAAGAGTATTCAAAGTTAAACCACCCAGTTGCGAACCCCCAAGATAAGCCACGAGAGACAAAAAATGAGGATTGCAAGAGAAAGATTGGAACCTATCCAAACCCAACAGTGGAAATTGAATGAGTCCAACAACTGAGGGGTTTGGTGGAAGAAACTCAACGAACATTAGAACCTGAACCCAAACATATCCAGATGTCGGACATAGTGTTTCCCACACAAGTTCAACCTCACAAGAACTACAGACCGTTAGCTATACCCAGTATCATTCGGGAAGAGAGTGAGGGTAGGACATCTGAAAGTGGACACCCACCTTTCCTACTAGGGAGAATGTTTGGTGAGGGAATGCCCGACCCCCTTGAGGAAGTGGAGATTCCATCTTCACCATTCTCTTTTCAGGGTCCTACGTCCCACAAGATGCCATTAAATGTTGCCAAATTGATGGATTTCATGTCTTCAGAAGTTAGAACCACCATCATGTCCAAACTATATAAAGACCCCGAGCTAGTCTCAGCTCTTCGAGCATTCCTCAATGGAGAATTACAGGCCGGATTACCACAATTTGCACATATGAACAAACCTGACTCGGTAATGAATGATGAGGAACATTTAGCACCACCATCTGACCTAGCGGGACATGAATCTGTAATTGAAGTACCCGTTAACAAGTTGGGGAAATACTTTGAAGGTGATGAATCTAATGCTACTCTACCAATCACTACTAAAGGATTAACTGTAAAGGGGGTCCTTGACGGTGGTGCGGGAGTCAGCATGGTGACAAAGAGTTGTTGGGAGTCTATGGGGCGACCTCACCTTGAAGCCACAAGCGTAGTGGTAAAAATGGCTAATGGATCTATTATTACGCCTATTGGAATGCTAAAGGATCTCAGAATCAAGGTCTTGGGACACAAGGTAAGGCAGACTTTCATTGTTATGGATTTTTCCAAGCATCCTATGTCATTTGAGATGATCTTAGGGCGTCCATTCATGAGGGAAGCAAAAATGGTGCATGACTGGTCCAAAAACCACGTCTACTTACAGTTCCAAGACTCTGTCATTCGAGCTGATCTTTTAAGTGGTCGAACGCATCCTCTAGGAAATAAATTCATCATTGATAATCGATCAGACACAACAATTCACTCAGATCCATTACAGTATTGTTACACGTGTAACGAAGACACGGATATTGGGGAGAACTCTCCTTATATGGATATCCTATCCAGAATGGCTGAGTCAGACAATGTCGATTGGGTACACCTAGCGGCAACTATAGATACATGGGGAGCTAGAGGAACAACCTGGGTAACACCAGATGGGGAAGAGATACCACACATTGCACCAGTAAACATGTTAGGTGTAGCGCATGTAACATCCGATGATAAGAAAGAGGCACACCTACCTGAGAGTGAAACCGATGATTCCTCAAAGGCTTCAGGCCAATACAGATCAGAAACGGAATCTCAAGGAGAAATGGATTCAGAACCTAAGGAAACATCGAGTGAGCCAAGTATAGAAACTGAACACTCAAGGTCTAGTACGACCATCTATGGTAATTTATATGAGAGTGAAGAGGATACAAGCAAAGACCTATCAAGCGAGTCGAGTTTAAACATTTACCAAAATCAAAACCTTAACAAGAAACAAAGGTCATATAAATGACGATGATATCGAGCAAATGTGAGAGCTAGGATAAACAAGGAAAGATCTACTGCAGAATGGCTTAGCTATCTAGGGGTATGTGATGCTCATTGAAAGCTAGTAGACAATTGGGGTGAACATCTCCAGAGTGTCGTGTGGTGCATCCCGCGACCCATTGACCTCACTCAATTGGAGGTTACAGAGCCGAAATTGAGTCGAACTATAAGAAGACGTCAAAACCGAGAGTTAGCACAACAACAAAAGGAGGCAGAACTAAAAGAAAGGTCTCCGTCAGGACAAGAGCCTGCTGACTTACATACGGCTCTTGAACATTTTAAATCTTATACCACGGGGGAGCGAAAGGTTGTGTATGCCAAAGCCCAACGAATATCTACCAATGGAAGTAGTGAAGTCTATGATGGTCCAGCGGTAGTTAAAGAGAAAGAATTAGCAGAACCACGTGAGGAGTCTAAACCAGTCTTTATTGCTCAAGACCTTACCGAAACTGAAGAGGCTGTACTTAAGGAGCTCCTCAAGGAATACAAGGATATCTTTGCTTGGACATATCATGACATGAAGGGTGTTCCACCTTCTGTGGTGCAACATACAATTCCCATGATCAACACTGCTAAACCCGTCCAGCAACGACCCTATCCAATGAATCCTAAGTACGCCAAAATTGTACAAGAGGAGATTGAAAAACTTATCCAATGTGGATTCATATACCCTATTGAGCACTCAGAATGGGTTTCTCCAATAGTCATTGTGCCAAAAAAGAATGGGAAACTAAGAGTGTGCGTGGACCTCAAGAAAGTTAATGCAGCCACTAGGAGAGATCATTATCCCTTGCCATATTCAGAACATGTGCTTGAAAGAGTTGCGGGCAAGGAAGCTTATAGCTTTCTAGATGGGTACTCTGGTTACAATCAAATCACAATTGCATTAGAGGACCAAGCTAAAACTGCTTTTATCACAGAGTTTGGAGTGTTTGCATTTCGTGTTATGGCTTTTGGCTTAACGAATGCCCCTGCTACATTTCAACGATTAATAAACACCGCGTTTAAAGAATTTCTAAGGGAGTTTTGTGAAGCTTTCCTAGACGACCTTTGTGTTTATTCTTCTTGGGAGAAGCATTTGTTATATCTACGAAAAATATTTGAAAGGTGCAGATTTTATCGCATCTCATTGAACCCTTTCAAATGCCAATTTTGGGTTAAGCATGGAGTCATTCTAGGGCATATAGTGTCCAAGAACGGGATATCCACAGATGAGAGTAAGATTAAAGCCATTGCCGATTTGCCACCACCTACTAACTATAAAGGAGTTCAAAGATTTATGGGCCATGTTGGTTATTATCGAAGGTTTCTTTTAAACTTTGCCGAGATAGCGCGTCCATTGTACAAGCTTCTTATCGAGTTTCACTGGACGGAAGAATGTCATCAATCTTATGAGTTATTAAAGAAGGCCTTAACAAGTGCTCCAATCCTGCGAACACCTGATTGGAATGTACCTTTTCATGTGCATATTGATGCATCAAATTTTGCTATTGGGTGTGTTCTAACTCAACCAGGAGAACATAAATTGGACTACCCTATTAGCTTTTCAAGTCGCCAATTAAATGATGCCGAGATGAACTACACTACTACAGAGCGCGAAGGTCTAGCTATGATTTATGCAGTAAAGAAATTTCTGTATTACCTTCTTGCTACCAAGTTTGTGTTTTATGTTGATCATCAAGCATTGCTATATTTGGTAGACAAGCCGTGTTCCACAGGTCGAATTACACGATGGTTATTAATTCTTCTTGAGTTTGACTTCACCGTTGTTGTGAGGCCTGGGAGGAAACATGTCATGGCGGATCATTTATCTCGTATCCCTAATGGCGAAGCTCCTACGGGGGTTGATGATAATTGCCTGATACTCCTTTGTTCATTGTTGAGACAATGCCTGAATGGAGTGAAAAGATTGTTAACTTCTTAGTTAATGGTTTTCCACCCAAAGAACTGCGAAAAGATATAGCTCGAAAATTAATCAAGGAATGCGAACCCTATTGCTTACTGGCTGGAACTCTCTATAAGAGAGGAAAAGATGATGTTCTTAGACGCTGTGCCCGCGAGGATGAGTATTTATATATTCTACAAGAGGCACACATGGGCATAGCTGGTGGTCACTTTTCAGGAAAGTTGACTGCTCGGAAGATCTTACAGTCAGGCTATTGGTGGCCCACTCTGTTTAAGGATGCATCACTTTTTGCAAAGGGATGTGATGAATGCCAACGCTTCAACAAGCCACAAAGAAGGGATAGGATGCCTCTACATCCCATCAAGGTAACCCAACCATTTGAAAAGTGGGGATTAGACTTTGTAGGACCGATTAGTCCGGCTGCACGTAACACGCAATCACGATATATCATTGTCGCTACTGACTATGTAACCAAATGGGCTGAAGCAAAAGCAACACGAAAGGCGGATGCAAAAACAACAGCCAAGTTCCTCTTTGAGAACATTATCACACGTTTTGGATGCCCCTTTGAACTTGTGAGTGACAATGGAACTCATTTTATAAATGAAGTAATAAAAGAACTCACATCAAACTTCATGATATCTCACCACAAGTCTACACTCTATTATCCCCAAGCAAATGGCCAAGCTGAGAGTACCAACAAAAATCTCATCTCCATTTTGACAAAGACAGTCGAGGCTCATCGCACTGATTGGGACCTAAAGCTTACATCAGCTTTATGGGCTTATCGTACTGCGTATAAAGTTGCTATTAATTGCACACCGTTTAAGATGGTGTATGGCCAAGAAGCAGTTATGCCATGGGAGTTTGTAATTCCTAGTCTTCGAGTAGCTTCTCAAGAAGTTTGGGATGGTAACCCCTTAGTGGAGCGATTATATATCCTGGAAAGGCTAGATGAAGAAAGGCAATTAGCTGTGCGAAATGCTCTAGTGGAGAAGGATAGGAGAAAGAAGTGGTTTGATAGCCATTTAAAGGATAAAGACATCAAGGTTGGTGATAAAGTTCTTATGTACGGGGTACGTAATGAAAAGAAGAAATTGAAATACGCTGGTAAGGGACCATATCGAGTGTGTGAAATTACTCCGCAAGGTACCATTCGTGTGGAGACTCTAGATGGAGTTGAAACCATTGGATTCCTTAATGGGAGTAAATTCAAAAGATATTATGATCCTCTAAGCCAGGAAGAGTTGCAAGCCATCCATCAAAAGAAGGCTGCCAAGGAACAAACAGAGCTTAAAAAACTCCAAGCAAGAGTTGAGGCTCGAGAACGACAACAACGTCTTAGATGCCAATGAGAGGCTAATCTGGGAATCACGCAAGCATTTTTCGAGGACATAGATGACGACTTATTAGAATCTGAGCCACCTCTACGATACCCAATTGAGCTAAATAGCCCTTATGGGAAAGTACTATACAATGCCTTATTAGATACGGGAGCTAAACATAATTTGTTATCCTATGGAGTTTGGTGTCAATTAGGGAAACCGACCCTATCCTCGAGTACGATGCAAGTCAAGGGCATTAATAAAAAGGAAATTGCTATTCTTGGAGTCCTTCAGACCCCTGTTGTCTATGACAATGGAAGCATAGTGCAGAGGTTTCTAGTCATGCCCGCAGGAGCTATGGAAGGCAACGTAAACCTGGGACGCACGTGGATGTTGGCAACCAAATGCACTATTGATTGGGATACTGGTAGTGTCACGACGCGACCATTGACTCTTACCCCTATCATTCAAGAAAAGTCACCTACGTTGCAAACTCTAGCAAAGTTGAAGGATAGCCAACATTCACAAGCCAAGGTGGTTAACTCGTCTTAGCCGGCTACCCATGAATCTAGCACTTCAACACTTGTAGTTGCAGCAAGCAGTAATATTGCAAGTACTCAACTTGCACGACTTAAGAGTACATATCAATGGGTCCCCAAGGCCTTACTTCCATCTACCTCAACCCTCCCATCCATTCCAAGAAAAATTTTCCCGAGAAAACCAAGAGCGCTCCCTAGGAGAGTCAAGACCAAATCACGATGGATTCCAAAACAACTATTAGAAGCCCAAGGCTACTATGAGGGAAATGAGAAAATTTGGGTACCTAAATGTAAAATGTGTCCTTCCCTATCGACAACAAACCCATATGAGTCAAACAGTGTAACGCTAAAGCCAATGGCAGACCGTGGGAAGGGAAAGATCACAGAATGCTACACACCTAGTCTAGAGCTAGTTTGGGCTCCAAGGCAAAACCAATTTATTCCACCTTGCTCAGGAAGGGGGGAGTTCCATGAAGCTTCTAGCTCCTCATGTAATACATCCATAGAGGTAAAAGCTTCTACACAGCCTCCATCTATAGTAGTGGACCTCCATGAAGCTACAAAAGAATCCACACCTCCCAGTGTTCAAGAATCACCTGATGAACCACTTCAAGTTCGATCCTGGGAGAGTACCTTACCACCCTTGCAACTTGACGAGGCACCTAGGGTGATAGAAAACTACTGGAAAAAATCCTCACCTATTACCAACTGGAACAATTGGTTTCAAAGGGTGACGACATCATTTCAAATGGTATGATCTACCCACGGAAGGGGGGAGTGTTTGTGGACATCCATCATTCACTTGCTTCCCTCTCAACCTTTCCCCTTGACCCCTTAATCTCCAATCTTAGGGAATGTATATATAAAGCCTTATACTCACAAAAACAAGATAAAAAAGTAAAAGAGCAAGAGCCATAACACAAATAATAAAAACAAATTATGCACAAGAACACGACCCTTGTAATATTTGCACTCTAACCATCATCTATTTGCGTGTACAGATATGGCTAGTATGCTAGAGTCATCCACTCCTGCCTTGGGTGAGAGGTACCCTCGTTACTTTTCACAAATATTTCACATGGTCTTTCCAGTTCTTGCATGTGAATGGGATTTGATAGGTACGCTAGCATGTGAGAGGAATTTTGAGGAGTTAGAATGGCTGATACGTCTCTTGACCACGTCTGATCCATACTTAGTAGAGAGCGTTTCTCCCATTGCACAAGCCTACCCTTTTGACCAAGATAACTATAGGCGTCTAGTGACCTTCTTAGTAAACACGGATGGCACATATGGTCTCATGGATGATGACTTTGTTTATCTCGACGACGAGGATAGGGGTTTAGCCTTAGGGTTTCCCCCCAACCTCTACAATATCCTATTCCCTTGACTCTCTAGGGGGAGTGCAAATAATTAGGTTGGGGTTCCTTATGTTTTTTGTTGTGTTCAATAAGTGTTGGTACCTTTTTCCACTAATGTGCCTCCTGGAGGTATTCCTTTTGTTTCCTAGTGTGTACAGGAGCGTGTTGCTATTGGTAGGATTTGGACCTTCATGGAATCTTTATCTCGACTCACTCTTCAAATCAAGCATGACCATCGACACAAACAGGTGTTTCTTGTCCATTAGCATTGCCCCTTATCTTTTTTGCATCTATGATTGTCAGCTTTAATTGTGATTGGTAGCCTAATATTCACCGCATTTTCTTAGTATCAAACATTTAATTTAATGTAATTTTTTGTCATAATCACTTGTCTAGGTTTAAAAATCAAGCAGTCCGACAAACTAGTTTGACCAAGTTAGGTGTTAGAAATCTTCTCTTAATACCATGGGGAATGCCTTCCTAGTAATTAATGGTTACTTAGGTTCTTAATCCGATTTAGGCAGCATTGTGTGAAATGTACTAGGGCTTTCTAGTGGGCTTGACCCTATTGACCTTTAGCTTAAGTATTATAAAAGGAGTTTACTAGTGTGATGAGCCTGGGGAGGTGTATCAGTGTTATATGACCCCCCAAAGTTACAAAATTAAAATGCTGTAAATGAACAAACAAAAAATCAAAGTGCCACACTGTAAAATCTTAAGCTGGAAGAGAAATCTCAGCTTGATTTGGTACTTCACTCACATGTATTGCCTATGGTACTAGAGCCCTAGAGGTTCCCAGTATGGGCGCTTTTTCTTGAAAAGCAAAAAACCCGAGGCATACAAAATAAGCACACACATCAAAATTGAATCACTGTGAAAAGAATTTGGGGGGTCAAAGAAAAAGTAATCAGTCAAGCGATGATTTCATGAGAAATTCCTTTTATGGTAGCTTAACTACAAGGTCTTCTAGATATAGCCTCTAGTCAGCCCTCGAACATGAATACTTGGCTCTCGCGATTAAACAACTTAATTGATCACAGAAAATTAAGAAGCTTACCCATGGTATTAATATTCGATCTCTAGTGCCTTTCGACCGTCAAATTAGCGACCCCCGACTTGTTTAATTTTTTACCTTTACATCTGTTTATGCATTTGATTACATTGCAATTTAATGTTCATTGCTAACAAATTGTTTGAAATTCTTTTACCAATCAATTTGTCTACCTAAAACTGCATATGCTTTTTAATCACTTATGAGAATGCAATTACTGTGCCAATGTTGTTTGATTTTGCAGTGACTGAAGAAGGCTAAGGACATTCATCTCAAATGCTCTTCCACCTCGACGAACGAACTTCAACTCAATAGCTCCCGAGGACGGAATCTACATCAGGAAGGGGGGCATGTTAACCCTCACGGCTCACGGACACCCCATCACCTACGACGGATGTGTATTATGTATTTGGTAGAGTCAGGTACCGGGCTTGTCGGACCAATAGGAAAAGGGTAAGAGTGATCGCCGATGAGAGGCGCACTCTAACTGGGACATTCAAGGGATTAGTTGGCTAAGCCTGGGCGCCGAAGTGTGAATGGGGTGAGCTCATATAAAAGCCAACTAAACCTAAAATTTAGGGATTCTCTCATTTGTGCAATAGAAGAGTGCTCTTGCTCCATCTCCATCTCCATCTTCTTCTTCTTCTTCACCTCCTTGTGTGCGTGTGTATGTGTGTGTGTGTGTGTGTGTGTGTGTGTGTGTGTGTGAGAGAGAGAGAGAGAGAGAGAGAGAGAGAGAGAGAGAGAGAGAGAGAGAGAGAGAGAGAGAGAGAGAGTGATCGAGCATTGCTACGAAGGCACGGCGGCGGCGAAGCGGTTGAGCACGGCACGACTGCAGCTTCTTCTTCATCGCGGCGAGGAATCCACCACGAAGGCGAGCGTAGAGCGGTGAGTGACATACCCTTTGCTCTCTTGAGCTTGCTAGATTAGTCTTGTTGTGTGCTTGGAGCCATTTGTGGCTCGCACACGGTGTATCGGCAAGTCCCTTGCTTCGACAGTGTGGCAAGGAGCGCACAAAAACTCAACAATGGATCCAAACCCAAAAATAAGTGCAAAAAGGGATAAACCAAACCAGGGAGAACTGATCTGAAAAATTTCAAGCCAAACGGTGTAGGAACATGGATCACAATCCATGACCCCCCTGAGACATTTTGGATAGAAAATGATACCAAAGGGCAAGTGAGGTTTTGGATTAGGTGATAAACACTTTTGGTGAGAAATTGACGCATAAAACTCATTCAAATCAAGAAATTGGGCAAAAGGCACAAAAACTTGGAAATAGACCAAAATCTGGGGGTTTTGGACTTTTTGGAATCAAAATTAAAAAATCAATGAAAATTTAACATCTACAAAGTGCAGACATACAACTCACCAAATTTTACGTCCATATGTGACGGAACATGGATCGAGATCCATGACCCCCTGAGACATCTGAAGCGTAGCATTGGGAAAACTTTTGTAAAAGGAATCGTAGCAAAAAACAACAAAAAGTTGAGGGTTTACTTGCGTGGGTTTATCTGTGACATTTCAAAACCTGTGTTTATCTAACCATAGTGCCTTGTGTTCACTTGTGTGTGTGTGTGTGTGTGTGTGTGTGTGTGTGTGTGTTGAGCATGTTATATTTGCCGAGTTTACCTGCGAGTTCTCGGGTTCACTGGCTTGATGTTTTTATGTTTTTCATGCAAACATGAAAGAGGGATGATGAGAAGCCCTATGTTGAGGTTCATCAATGGGGGTAAGTTGTTTAGGCTCTGTCATGCTCAACCGTCTTGTGCAAACTGTAACACTCGCATGGAGGCAAGTACGGAGGAATAATGGCTTCCTTGTCCAAAAAGTGGGGATGGGTAAATTTTTTGCAAATAAGATCCAAGCTTGTCGGAGGTTGGATATTTAGAATCTACTCTTCAAATGCTATCTATTGATATATAGCATGCATGTATTGGACATTGCCTTCATGTAGATCTAAAAAAAAGTGATTTTAGATTACCGTAACGGTAACAAAACCTGGCTGATTGAAAAAAAAATGGCATAACTTTCATAGAAGGCATCCAAACTTTTAGGACCTTGGCTCTTTAGAATCCATTTTTCAAGAACTTTCCAATGATAGGTCATATCATGGGGTTCTAAGAAATATTTAGAGGGGTCTACCGGGTTGCTTTCTTTTGTACAACTTTGATGATGTGGCACTCTTAAAAGGCCCAAAAATGACTTCAAAATTTTCCTAATGCTTAATATAAGCCATCATATAAGTGAAGCAAAAATAACACACAATTGACACTCGTGGAGAAAGAAAGACTCACAACATGGGGAGAAAAACATGTAGATATTCGATCACATGGTTCACTTTACTCTTTGAATCCTATGACTAATGTATCTCCTTCATTTGAAAATCCTACTGATTTATTGACCTTTGTTGGCAATTGATAGATTGTCTTGCTTGACTATTGCACAGCTCTAACTAGCCAAGCTAAAATTCATCAATGCATGGTGCATCAACAAGCAAATGAGATTGGACGACTTTCTCATTTGCATTGTAATGACAAAAACACCATATTGTGGCATACAAGAACTATAGGTCCTTTGAGATCAGGTACATAGATTACAAAGAAAAGATACAAGCTTAGGTACTCATGTGCAAAAGAAGAGGGTATGAAACCTTGAAGGCTAGCTTTGGTGGTCTTAAGAGGAGAATCCAAGCATTAAGGTGAGGATTCTAAACATTTCCTTAACAAACCTTGAAGGTTAGCTCTCATGGTCTTAAGAAAAGAATCCAAGCATTAAGATGAGGATTCTAATCCATTTTCTTTACAAATCCTTATTTGACTATGAAGTCTTATTTTTGTATTACTTGGTAGACATGCTATCTATTTGGATAAAGAAAGAATTGATCCCAAAGCCAATGTAGGAGGGTAGTTGAAGCCCCCGATAAGTGGTAGTCTTGCAAATGATATAATTCATGATAAAAAGTTTAAGGTTTTGCAACGAGATGTGGTGGACCATTTTATTTCAAAGATGTAGTGCCTGCTAATGAAATGTAAAGCACACTTGACTCCCTTGGAGTGAGCAAGAGAGGGTATTCAACTATTCAACAATCTCTCTCTTCCATATTTGTGCAGTGGGGGATTAAGCCTAAGCTATTACCAATAGCAGCAAGTGTCTAGAAAGAGAGACTTTGTCTCAACTGTGCATGTACCAACTTCCTAGGGTGTCCCTTTCATATTCAAGGTATTTATAGAGGCCAAGGAACAACTATTACTTACGATGAGTGCATCAACATCTTTTGGACCTTGCTATGGTGCAAACTTGAATGGTAGAGTTTTACAATGTCATAATTGAAGAGGTTGGTAGGTCTTAGATTTTGTTTTAAATCTAGATGAGTGTGAGATTCTTAAAGAGAAAAAGCTATAGCAAGTCACAATCACAATAATTAATAGAGCACTTTTCAAATGTCCCATAGATGATCCTTTGTACCTTAGTTTTTTGTAAAAAACAAACATATGGTGCCCTTGTGCTTTTGGGATAATTCATTTTTCCAACTTTGCAACTCCAGCAATTAGATCTTTGTACTAAAATTCTATGTTTAATTTACATCACTTCAAGAAAACCATAGGATTAATCAACAAATTAATCTTGCATGCAAATAAAGAGGACCACAATATTTTATTTTGGGTCTTCCATCAAACTCCTATCATTGTATCATTGATAGATAAATCAATCTAAGAGAGGTGATGTACGCGCATGGGAGGGAAGACTTTCAAGTACAATGGCATCTTGTGGGCACCCTCTGTATATTTAATTGCGGAGTCGGTGCCATGCCAAGGTCTTTATCCTTGTTTTGTATGCAGTTTATAAGGTGACGGACCCAACGTGGTGGAGAAAGGCCTTTTATCTCGTTTTGGACATTCCACTTGTTATGTCCACATTTGTACAATGCATGCTCTTTGCAGAATTGTGGAGAATTTTGTATATCTCTACATTCTGAAAATCAAGATGTTAGGTGCACAACATGTGAATCTTGACAACATGGACCGACACTCAAATTACTCAATACATGGTATCCTTTAAGCACTCTTGTAATGCGAAAGAACTATGTGACTATGTCCTTTGCTTAACAGCTTGTTGATATGGATGCAACACATCATTTTACCATTTATTGTACTTTATTTAAAAGTATGGAAACCCTAGCATATGCAATACCCAAGCATCATTACAGGGTGAAGAATCCCTACTTGAGACACACATAGCATGGTGGCTCTTGAGACAAGGCAAACATTAGTACATGGGGAAGAATGCCTACTTCAGACACACATAGCATGGTGACCCTTGAGACAAGGCAAATAGTTTGAAAGAGCTATTTCAATGGTTTCGTCATAGAATCCTCATCACATGCAACAAAAGAAAGTATTAGCCTCTTCAACAACAACACATGCAATCAAGCATTTTCAACAAAATAAGATGAAATGATCATAGGCATTCAACAACTCAAGTGCTCATGACTGCTACAAAGAAAGTGGAGGGAGAAAACTTCAAAGAGCAAACAATTTGAAAGAGCTAATTCAATGATTCTATCTCGCAGAATCCTTCATCGCCTACAGCAAAAGCAAGTATTAGCCCCTTCAACAACAACATAGAAAATCAAGCATTTACAACAAAAGCAGATTAATAGGCATTCAACAACTCGAGTGCTCATGGCTACAAAAGAAAGTGGAGGGAGACAATGGAGTATCTGAACCATAGGTGGACCAAAAGACTCTAAGTGGTAAACACAAAATGTACAAGTCATAATATCATAGAAACGCTAATTTTGTTTCAACTTGTTGATGGATTACATATATCTTCCGGCATTTCACCCTTGTATCAGATCATTAGTACCCACATATGCCATTACATATCGACCAAAGCACCACCAAGCACTCCATCTATATGTAACATCTCCTAACTAGGAACCTCATGGTAAATTCTTTCACCCCCATACATATTGACCAAAGCACCACCAAGCACTCCATCTATATCTAACGTCTCCTAGCTAGGAATCTCATGGTAAATTCTTTCAACCCCATGTGAAAGTCTCTCATGAGGCCACATGCCTACAAGGTACAAGCAAAGGTGATTCCGTTTGGAGAGTCAACAAGATCCATGTGACAACATTTCAAAGAGGATCCACACCAACAGGTTTAAATACTTTTTTAGGGGACCACATTTCCTTCCAGATGAAACCATCTACTAGTGCATCTTGAAAAAAAATTAGCCTCTAAAAGGAGCTTGAGAAGCATAGGTGATTGCATCTACTAGAGAGGCCTTCCCTCCACATTTGGTGAAAACAACACAAAGCCTTCTTGCAACAGCCACTTTGGGAATATTTTGTAATCAATGCATTCCAAGTCTTAGAGAGGACTTTTTGAATAATAAGCTCATGAAGAACTTTTCAGGTTGTCATAAGGGCATCATATTTGGCACATATATCGGCTAATGCATGGCATAGAGCTAACATCACAAAGATTTCTTGCACTGGCCATGTTAGGCATATCTTTCAACAATGCATTTTGAGATAAAAGGTAGCAGATAGAAAGCCCATCAATAAATTTTTGTGCTTTTATAAGAGCACCACATTTGGCATACATATCAACCACCCATTGTCAAGGAAAACATGTTTTGCCAACCCTTGACCCACAATCTCATCATAAATTCTCTCACCCATGTGAAGATTTTGAGTAGGTCCATAGGCCTTCGAGCTACAAGCATAGGTTATTGCATCCAAAAAATGGTCTTCCCTTTGTATTTAATGAAAACAACATAGAACTTCCTTGCAACAACAATGTTATGAACATTTTGTAATCAACTCGTTCCAAAAGACAAAATTTTGGACTAAATGTTCTCCCTTTGCATTGAGTTGAAATAGCCTAGAGCTTGCTTGCCATAGTTATGATGGGCATTTCCCATGTCCACATCACAATTTAAGAGATACCTTCCCTCCACATTTGGTGAAATAGCCTATAGCCTTCTTGAAGCAACCATGGTTGGCATATTTTGCAATCAACGTGTTCCAATAGACATCATTTTGAACAAATAGCTTATCAAGACCTCTTTGTGCTTTTGGAAGGGCATGGCATTCAACATACATATCGGCCAATACATTTCAAGCACATATTGTTTCTAAAACAATCCCCAACTAGCAATGTTATTAGGAATTCTCTCACCCATGTGAATGTCTTGCGTTTAAGGTCACAAATCTTCAAGGTGCAAGCATAGGTAAGTGCCTTTGGAGAGAGGCCTTTCCATAGGCCTTCAAGGTTGGCATAGTTCAAGGTTTTGTAAGGGCACCAACACACATATTGACCAATGCATTGCCAAGCACAACCTATGTTTTTAACAGCCCCTGAATAGCAATCTCGTCATGAAATCTCTGACCCATGTGAAGGTCCTGCATAATGTCGTAGGGATTCAAGGCTAGCACCATTCTTGACTCTCATGCATTCAAATTTTTGTGTTACCTCATTAACACATGCTACAACATTACATTTATCTTACACTCATGGGGTAGTGATTCAAGCTTACATTTATCTTACACTCATGGGGTAGTGATTCAAGCTTATCTAAAAGTATTTGGCTCTCATCCAGTAGATCTAAGTGACTACATGCATCAATTACACTAAGAAAACAGATTGCAGTATGGGAGATTGCCTCGGCTAGCTCCATATAATGAGCCTTTTGTACACACTTTCACTAGAATCAATCAATCTAGTTTTTCATATACATTCTACTCTTTCTCTATTGTTTAATTAGCATCTTATCATGTTAACACCATGAATGGTTCTCTTATCCATCCTCCAATTGGTATCATAGCCTATGGTTGCTCCTAAGCCATTAATCAATTAACATCTCCTTGCAGGCCTATGCCTTGATTAGTTCTCGAATGGCTAGTGTGAGCATGTTCTTGGGTTTTGTTCCCTTGAGCTAGTACTCTCCTAGATAATTAAGAGGCTAATTAATATTAGGTTTCATCATTGGCATGCTATTCCATCTCTAGTTTAGGCATCTCTAGTTTAAACCCTCTCTTAATCACTTCTCACACTCTCAATCACTGTAATTGAGCATTGATCACACTCAATTGCATCAATTGTTGCATAAGTTATGTGTTGAATTTGATTAGTGCGATTCTCTTTGCATTACAAGTCTCCTATATGTGTGTGCCATGAGCTATTGAGCCCTAATTTACATTGAATTCCTCACTTTTTTCTTAGCTTAGAGGGTTTACTGTTAGAAAGCATGGCGTGTGGTTGTGAGATCGATTTGGCAAATTTATTTTGAGGAAACTTGGGCAGCCTTGAAAATTGTGCTCAAATTAAACCTAGTGGCCTGCGGGTCCGCACAGAGTAGTGACACATACAAGCTTTTTGTCATCGGCCGCTCGGACTTGAGGTAATTACAAAACGGTGTTTTGGACCCATGTCGGATCTGTAAGAAGAAGTTCTCGCATTCTTCCCTCAGTCTCCAAGTACCCCCCAAAAGGGGTTTTCCCATCTACGGAGAACATAAAGAATACTCCCTTCCTATGAAAAACACCTCCAAGCCCTTACAAGGGTGTTGTCATGCGGCCCCACTACATCACGACACCACTCAACTTCAAGCAAAGGGCCTCAAGAACTGCAAAAAATCAAAGCTTTAAATTTCAAAGACAACTCAAGCTTTCAATAAGGTGTTCAAAAGGCTTAAAAGAAAGTAGCTAAGTTCTTCACAAGCTTCCCAAACACTTCAACCAAGGGCTTGAAGGATAATCTACAAGGTATAAAAAGGTCTTCACCATCAAAGCTCAAAGCTTCCAACTGTGAAGGATGGCTTCACTTTTAAAGTGAAGAGGTGCTTCACACAAGAAAAGTAGAGGGATAGTCTCTCGGGGGAATTTCAAAGTAAAGATATTTGCATCCAAGCACAATTTTTCCATGTATGTTCACACATCCATCATTGAGGATATTGTCATGTCTAGTTGTATGGAGTTTAGAAATTGGTTTGGGAAAAAACCCAATTGCTAAGACCGCTCCATTGCACCATAAGGGATTGGGAGATTAGAAAGCTCACTTCAAGGGGAGGAATTTTAGTTATAGTAGTTCATCATTTTATATCAATGTTATTTGCATCAGTCCTTTCATTCAATAAAGCTCATGAGCAAGTTACAACAACAATCATGGCAGTAGCGGCACCAAGACGGTGCAGATACTAAAGGCAGAAGAGGAAGGAGTAGCAGTAGAGGAGGACAAACAATGAAGTTGTGGCAATGAAGTTTTTGCAGACTCTTGGACTAGAGCTGTGTGTTCGACTCTTGGATTGGAGTGTTTATCATCTATTGTCTCTTGAATTGGGGACAGTGGTCAGTTTGGATTGGTGTAGCTATTTTCTATTGTCATAGTCCAAACCCCAAGGGGAGGGTTGTTGGGAATTGTGGGATTGTTCCTATGATGGTGTATATCTCTATCCTATTGTGATGCATAGGTGGCATAGTACCATGTGTTAGCATGTGAAAAAGGTACCTAAGGGTGTGGTTACCCATAGGGGTTATTACTAGAGGGTGTGGAATTACCTAGAGTTAGTTAATAAACTCTTAAAGTGCCTTGAAAGGTCACCCACAAGTTTACAACTTGCACGGGCTGACTTGGAGCCTTTCTATGATGTCATCAATGATGCCAAATGAGATGCATTGGCTAGCTCTATATAATGAGCCTTTTGTACACACTTTTAGTAGAATCAATCAATTTAGTTTTGTGTCTATATTTCTACTCTATCTCTATTGTTTAATTACTATCATCATTATCATGTTAACACCATGAAAGGTTCTCTTATCCATCCTCCCCAAACTCTACAACCAATTTGACAAGACCAATTTGCTATAAGTCTGAACCACTTGAACTTGGTGGAATGCCTATCATGTTCATTGGTGTCTTTCCTGCTCTATGAGAATGCTTTAGGGAGTCAAGAATGAAATGTGATTTGCCACATTCTGGACAAAATTCAAAGATCCTCACTGCTTTTCCCTTGTGTGGGCAATTCTTGGCCCAATGGTCACCCCCACACTCATAGCATGGTCCAATTGGTGGAGATATTTGTTGTGGTGGTAGTACCCCTGTCTGGGTGGTATACATGCCTTTGGTTTGTAATTTGAATTGGCTATGATCATCAAAGTATTCTCATTCATCAAAGAATGATACCTTGTTGGTTGAGACACACATGAAGGTTGGCTAATTGGAATTTGGTTCCATGGTTTGCCATGGAGAATATGATTCTCCGCCATATGGAATGGTTTCCATAGCTACACCATAGAGCTTGATTTTCATGAGGTATAGTTGGTTGATTGTATCTAACAACAACTTTGTCATTGCTAGAAAGTGGTGGTTGTTGTCCCAGCATTGGCTAAGGTTTCTCGACCCCTAGCACAACATTAGTTTGCCCCAGTAGATTGTAACTATTGACAAAGTTAGTCCTTGTTTGGTGCCATGTGGCAAGTTGAAATGAATTTAACATTTAACAGTCTTTTAATCCTATAACTTCTTGACTCTCTCTTGTGTCCCTCTAGTTAGCTTTATGCAATCTTTTGTTATGACTCTTGAGTAGTGGCGTAACTTCTCTACGTCTACTTTGTCATTACACCAACTGGTAGTTGTGTCTCTTAATGAGTGCTCCATGAAGTTGAAATGAATTTAACATTTAACAGTCTTTTAATCCTATAACTTCTTGACTCTCTCTTGTGTCCCTCTAGTTAGCTTTATGCAATCTTTTGTTATGACTCTTGAGTAGTGCCGTAACTTCTCTACGTCTACTTTGTCATTACACCAACTGGTAGTTGTGTCTCTTAATGAGTGCTCCATGAAGTTGAGAATTGGAGGTTCTCTCTCTCTCTCTCTCTCTCTCTCTCTCTCTCTCTCTCTCTCTCGCCCCCCCCCCCCCCCATATTTAGTCTCTTGGTTGATCTCAACCAAAGGATATGTATGCCATAAATGGTGATATTTCTTCCTCTTCTACATGTATTTAAGCTGCATCTATTCAAGTGATGCAATTGCTTTGTTTGAATAATTCATATGCCAAATCTATAATATGCTGAAAATATTATTACAATGCTCTTTCAATGAAAATAGTAAAAAATTGGAAACACTGACTTCTCTATTTGTGCCATGGCTTTGATAACTTAATCCTAGTCGACCAAGGCTATTAATTTTGCAAATTAATACAAAAACATTTCATACCACTTCAATCAGAAATCATTTTTTTCCATGCAAGACTCTTGCCGCATTAAACTATGCCTTGTGAGTCTAATATAATATGGTGGGGGTCATTGCTTAATTTTGCACGATTCATGATATGATTTTAACCATGTGTTGTGATGCAAGGACAAAAAGTCTATGGTGACATTTCCATGCAACTATTGCATGCATGGAAATATCGAGTATTACAGCTATTGCACTCGATATTGCAGCTATTGCATGCAATATCGAGGTGTGTTATTCATAATGCTCTTATGTGTATGTAGACCCAGTTTGGTGAGCACTCTTCCTTGGTAGTGGTGTTGTGGCTATATACATCAACGAGCTCTAGTTGAGTAATGTGAGCAAATGCAGTATGCATTTGAGCAAGATTTAAGCATAATAGTTGTGGCGGGTGGTACATAGTGAGTACAATAAAATGAATCTCAATTACTATGGTATGGGATTGATTTAAGTATTTGGCTTGTTCTTCTAGGCCTACTTACAAAAGCAAAAGTCCATCCTTGTTTTTCCAGTACAATCTTACTACAATTGATACATAGCCAAATTTTTTTATCATTTTTGGTGTTATAGTAAGAGGAATTTGGAAGTCCATCTGTGCTATAGTCATCAAAGTAACTAGATCCTTTGACCATATGCTGGGGATCATTAGATTATGGAAAATAAGTAGGCATCATGAAAATCATCATCCACTCCCTTGGGAGATTTCCTTCTGGTGATCCTAGATAAGTGATCAGCCGTTTGGTGTATGGTGCCCTTTTTAACTAGCACTGTAAAATTAAACTCTAGTAAAATGATGAAGCATCTTACTTTTCTACATGTATTGCATGACTAGATAGAGTAGTGCCTAGTGATCCACAAAGAACATAAACTTATTTGTCAATAAACAATGCCTAAACTGTTGGAGAGGTATAATTCATTTCAGTTGTATTCGATTTCTTGTTAATGAAAAGTTTTAGTCTTGTATGGAGTATTCAAGATCAGAGCCAAAGACAAGGCTTGCTTAAAGACTCTTCACATTCTCTTGCATTTGTAGAATGGTGGAAATTGAGTGAGATCACGATCTCATTATACGTTTTACTAACAAAAGGGTTAGTGATATTGATGATACATGCTTCACATGTTTGCATAATTATCATATGGATTGGTATACTTGTCACATCATAGTGATTTCATTTATAATTATTAAATCTACACATTAATAATGATCTAAACATATTTTGGAGCACAAATTCATAATATCCTATTTGAGCTAGCCTATATTCTATTGTTTTTCTAAAGCAGGAGTACCATTTATCATATGTGCCCATCTACTATATTGATTATTTTATTTTTTATTTGTTCTTGATTAATAAATAATTTATTATATTTCATGTTTTACAATTCATCTATATTTTTTTATTAAATTGTTTGTATCACAAATTTTTGTGAGTATCAAAGCTATTTGGAACTAGTATATCATCTTGTATAATTCTCAAGTAACTTTGGTGTAAGATCATGTTTGTTAGCCGTTGTCTTTTTTCATCACTTAGGATGCATATTCTATTATTAAAAATATTAAATCTTGATATGTTTTATTGTTGATGTACTAATTCTTTGATATATAACCATTTCAAGAAATTAGATTTCAAAATGTTTCCTTTGACAATAGTCTGGCTTCATTCTTGACGTTTATATTTTCAAGTGGTATGCTATTAAAAAATGGGTCTAAAAATCTATAAATCTTATTAATCGAATATGCTAAAACAATTGGTTTCATAATGTATCTATATAATAATATTTATTGTTTGCTATTGGTGTTTTTCATGAAGTGAAATTTCATAGACTATAAGGTTTTCTAACTTTAAAGGCCTTGCTAAATAAATACCAATGGGAAGTAGATTTATAATGTCAATGGGAAGTAAATTTATATGTTCTTGTAAATGCTTTTACTTGTGCTATTATATTCTATAACTTCATAGGATCTAGGTTATCTAATCCTAATATTAGAGCATCATTATGAACGTGTAGATTTATAGTAGGTCCATTTTTGTGTTGTTTCACCTAGTGCAGGATAGAAAGAATTTGGTATAGGCAAAATATTCACATTTATAGTGTTCTTTGTTATGAAGTAAAAAATACTTATATGCAAATTTATGTTGTTATTTTCAAATTGCTAGCCAGTATACTTGTCTTTCTTGTGAGTTTTTAGAATTTTGTCTTAAATTACTTATATACAAAATATGGGCATCAATTTGAAAACATGTATCTACAAGCTTTGTTTATCCATAGCATGGTTGAAACTCAATTTGGAATTTCAAGATGCATAACCAGTGTTTGAGAAAAATCGGTTTTCCAAACATACAAAATTCCTTTTCATGATTTTGTCAAAAGAAATTTTTTAAAAATTAGGTCATTTTTTTGAGTTTTTACACTATTTTTCTCTATTTTGGGGCGGTATTTCTCCTTTTTCCTTTAGCTTCAACCGGCATTTTTGAAAATTGAAAACGGCACGATATAAAGCTGAGACACACTTTTCCCGAACACTGTGCATAACATAATGTTGAACAATTCCAAGGAGAACGTCTTGTAATTATGTGTACTTCTGTAGAAAAAGGTTTAATCATACAACGAAAAGTTGTGCATTCTACTCAGCAATTTGTAATACAAAAATTAATGTTTATTTTTTGAGTAGATGATCCATATAGATTTGTTTTAAGCAAACAAGTTTTAAACACTTCATGAGCTGGTAAGTGGGGAAATAAACTAGGTAATTCATAATGTTCTATCACTCTTATAAGATCTTTCAATTTTTTCTTTGCTATGATCAAAATTCCTAGAATACACCTCTAGATTTTGAGTTTCACTATGTATCATATTATTAAAAGTTGATATATGTCTCGATGTAAAATAGAAGTACATATTCATTTGACATTTGCATTCTTAAGTAATTATGTACTTTCATTCTACTATCACAAGCTTTTGTGGAAAAAGACAAAGAATTTTGATTTTTCTATTGTTATGAATAATGTACATCTTGTTGGCTCTTTGGCTTTCTAAAAGAAACCCTTAGTGTTGGGCCAGGTTAGGGGGACTTTCATAGTTTTCAGTGCATGATGGAAACTTACCTTTCATTTCACATCCTATCACCTTACATAATCTTAGTAAATTTTACACACATAGACATATATGTCTTTTTTGCATTCTATTGTTTTAGAATTTATTAGAATTCTAATAAATTCTACACACACATATTTCTATTAGTTCTTTGTATTTCACCTTTCATTTCACAACTTCACATGGCTTTATATTTCTTGCATTTTATAGCTTGATTCCAATTAGTGTTTCCTCCTCACTATTATTAAGCGCATGTTGATCGAGTTTCCTCCTCACAAAGAAAAAAACCGGAAATACTAACAGAAATTTTGAGATTTGCAAAATGTTTGTATGAATTTCTCACATATTTCATCCGTTTTTCTTTCATTTACCATGGTTTGCAGCTAGCTAGTCTTGATTTTCAATCGGCTCAAGACTAAGCTGATGCAATCCTTTCCCAAACACTGATACCAGTTTAAACAATTCTATCACTTTCTTATTGTTTTTGAAAGCAATCGTGACCCTTTTACTTGTTTTTGGCTTGATAAAAGCCTTGGTGTACTATGGGTGAAGGTCCTTTAATTTTCACTCCTTCACAAGTGTCCCAAGGAGGCTTAAAAGTCTCGTGAATGAAAGAAATTATGATCTTTTAAATTCTATTTTCTAAAGTTGCAATCATCTTTTTGGATTAAAAAGTATATTCATAGGAGTTTGATGTAAAGTATTGACAAAGGATCCTTTGATTTAAGGACTTTAAAAAAACTTATTTCATTGAATTTTTTTAATGTTTATTATATCTATCTTTTTTTATAAAAAACATTAAAATATATTTTTCTTTTACGTCCTTCTCATTTTATTTTGTTTCCAAATGTTGATGTCCAATGTGCACCTTTCACATCATTTAAGTGAGGCCTTTTGTAATATATAAACCATTTGTGATAATATGTATAATATATAATATAATTTTTCATTAAAACACAATAAAAATTCCATGTGATTGTAGGCGTGATTGTCGGCCTATATTTTAACTTATTGTCCCTCATCTCCCCTTGACTTATGCAGTTATAAGAGATGTAGAATCACCACATAATATAATGTTTTCATTATCATTAAGCCTTTGTTGAATGTCTCTGTTCTTTTTCTAGAAAGAAGCCATTCATTCTAATAGTGATTATTAAGATGATTGCTTAGAAATCATGGACATCAAATCAAATGAATTGTGTATTCATTCTACCATCACAAGCTCCTCTGCCAAAATAAGAAGAATTTTGACATTTCTATAGTTATGAATAATGTTCATTTAATCTATCTAATCTTATTTTTGATTTAGACACGAGAGGTGTAGAATCATCGCATGTAATATATGTTTTCAATATCATTAAGCCTTTGTTGAATGTTTGTATTATTTTCCTAAAAAAGAAGTCATTCCTTCTAATATTGAATGTTGACATGATTGCTTAAACGTTGTGGACA
The DNA here is from genome assembly GCF_014529385.1 of Adiantum capillus-veneris. Classification (NCBI taxonomy): domain Eukaryota; kingdom Viridiplantae; phylum Streptophyta; class Polypodiopsida; order Polypodiales; family Pteridaceae; genus Adiantum; species Adiantum capillus-veneris. Next base: position 174,013,053 of record NC_140936.1, on the reverse strand, counting down.
TCAAATGAAATGTATTGTATGCGCGTTATATTTTTTAATGATGTTTGAAATTGCATATAATGACCTAATAATGTCCTAATTTTATATTGATTTTCTTAAATCATTGTTAAATATTTTTGTGCGCTAGGATTATTTTGTAAGTTAGAAGTGAAATATCTAATAATAAATACATTATCATTTGTTGTTGATAGAATGAAATCTATCTTTTTGGCCTGCTCAAGACAGGCCTTAGTATTGGGCTCGATTGGGCGTTCTTTCACAGATGTCGTCCACGTGCAGAGCTTTTGCAAGAAGTTGGGCAGGATAGTCGTAGAAGACGTACTGTGGAGTCCCAGGCCACAGAAATGATGGCGTGCCGTGTTGTGCAGGGAGTCCCAAGGTGCAAAAAGGATGGCGATAGCGTGACGGGTACTCACTGTCAAGCCAAATGAAGCATTGAATATCCAAGCTGGATTCACTGAGGACTCAGGAGAGAGGATTCGGGACGCGTGACTCCAGAGTTCACTACATGTGCGAGGTGTCTCAGGGAGATGAAGCCGAGACGCAGTAGTACTTTCGCACAGCTGTGACTGTGAGGAGAGAGAGAGAGAGAGAGAGAGAGAGAGAGAGAGAGAGAGAGAGAGAGAGAGAGAGAGAGAGAGAGAGAGAGAGAGAGAGAGAGAGAGAGAGTTGAGTCACGCGATTAAGTTGACAGCCGTGATGGACTAAGCTTCTATAGAGTTAGTGCGTGATGTGCAATTCGTGTACTTGTTTTGAGCCACTGATGTTCATATAGATCTAATGGTGGAGATGTGATAGCCTTAACTTTTAATGTTTCTTTTGTAGTTCTCTCCTTCCTGACATAGCAGACATAGCAGCCTTATTTTGAATGCTTCACTTACTCTAGTCTCTCTCTCCCTCTCTCCTCTTAGATGTCCTTCTTGCCCTCTCATTGTCTTTGTAGTAAGTTTCTAGAATATTGCTTTATTTTTTATACATTTTAAATTTTTACTTCTTACCCTTTCATTGCCTTATAAGTTATGTTGAATGCTGCACTCTCTCTCTCTCTCTCTCTCTCTCTCTCTCTCTCTCTCTTACACACACATATACACACACACTCACGTGTCCTACTTGGCCTCTGATTACCTCTATAGCAAGTTTTTAGAATAGTAAATTGCCTCTGCAAGCCAAAGTGACTTTTCACCTTGTTTCAAAGAGAGTTCTTTTTGTAACCTCATTAAAATCATGTGCTCAAAATAAGGATTTATTCCAAAGCTGTAGGACACTTGTTAACATTCAAGATAGTCAGTTACTTTTTTTAAAAATAGATACTTGAAGAACACATTGGCTAGTGTGTATGCTAAGTGTGTTGTACTTATTAAAGCAATACAAGACTTGGACAACCTTCCTATCTAGAATGATGTTGTCTATGGAAATACAATTGTTTTAGAGTATGTCCACATGCGCATGATAAATAAGCTCCAAGTTGTTTCTATCAGAGGTGAAAATAGAGACAATCTCCAAATTGTGATTACCTATTTTTGCATCTTGAATGATTTTGTCCAGCCTCTTGAGTGATGACTTAGGGAGACTTGGCAAATTATTGTGTTGCTATAGTTTAGGATCGATTTGGGATAGATAGAGTGGTGTAATTTACATGTGAATTAATGTTTGTAGATTGGATTTGATAAGGGAGATAGGTGGAGTAGTTCTATTATTTTTGCCTACACGACCACCTCAAAATATTTTGTTTGTATATTGCCACCATTCACTAATATTTTGTAAATATCCTAGACTAGGAATTTTGGTCATGGTAAATATATCTAATGGATTATGGATGAGTATCCTATTCTGGTAAAAGAGGGGTTTATTTTTTGCACAAGTTTCTTTTTGGATATAAATATCAAATAACCAAGCGCAAAGATATGTTCGTGCACTTTGGCGGCTAAGATTTAGACCTATCGTGTGTGGATTACTACACATATACACACACACACATACATGCATTTGGACACACATAGATACCCAAGGCTTTACTTCTTTAGGTAGACACACAACCTTATATGTCTAATGTGTGTCATTAATTGTAAATTTAATGATTTGAATTACAAAAAAATTTAATTTGAAACTAGATAACTCCACAAATACATAATATGTTCTATTAACCCTAAACATATTTGTCTTTTTAATTTGATACTAAAAAAGACAAATATGTTCAGGGTTACTACCACATTATATATATTTGTAAATAGTATTTGAACTTTCAAGGACATTGTTTCAAGCTGGCATCCTTATCTACTATGACTTACAAGATGTCTTTTTTCTTGTTTTAGACAGAGCGTTTCCCTTTAGCAATGGGAATATTATCTTGGGACTTAGAAATTTGGAAATGTTGCTCCTCCAACTTTGAAATGCTTGCACACAATTGTGGGAATTTTTTTTTTGGGGGGGGGGGGGGGTCGTTGTGAAGTGATAGTGGCACTAGAGAAGAAGAGAAATCAGCTTGGGAAGGAATTCTACATTATGGAGATAAAACATAATCATCCAAATATATATGTTGCCAAAATATCAAATGGAGATAAAACATAATCATCCAAATATATATGTTGCCATGGTACTTGAAAATTTGTGAAATGAAGAGGGTTGCCATTTGATGGGCTTTGATAGTATTTTTGACAGGTATAAAATGAGCATGTTTATTGAACCTGTCTACTATCGTCCATATTCCCGTATTCCCATGGATAGACTTAGGCAATCCAAAGATAAAATCCATGGATATGCTCTCCCATGGTGAATTAGGGATTGGCAAAGGTTGAAGCAATCCAAGTTGCTTCCCTCTATCAAATTTTGTCTTTTGGCATACCACACATTTAGAAACATACTCTTGTATGTTCACTTTCATGGTAGGCCAATAGAAATATGTTTCAATTTCCTTTAAGGTAGACTGAATCCCTTTATGCCCCGCATAAGATGGAGCATGAGATTCATACATTACTTTCTCACGTAGTGAGTTAGTAACACATAGTCTATTGCCGTAGAGAAGATAACCATCTTGTAAAGTAAATGGTTCTTCTTTCTTCCCTAATGCAAGGGTTGAAATCACATCTCTAAAATCGGGATCAATAGCATACTCATCTATCATTGAAGATAGATCATTGTGAGTTGCTATGGAAACCGCATTCACTCTCGGCCGTCTTGAAAGTGCATCAGCTACTTGATTATGCTTGCCAGCAATGTGAGCAATATGAAAATGAAATTGCGAAAGGAAATTTGCCCATCTCATTTGTTTGTCGGAGAGCTTGGTCTGCGTCATGAAGTACTTAAGACTTTGGTGATCCGTACGTGCAGAATGAAAGGAGTCCCCAATAAATAGTGCTTCCATGAGTCTAAGGCATGTAGAACTGCAAGGAGTTCCTTTTTATATATGCCTAGAGATTGCTCAACAGGGTCGAGCCTTCGACTCTCATAGCCTATGGCGTGCCCTTCTTGAAGCAAAACAGCTCCAAGGCAATCACCACAAGCATCACATTGGACCTTGAATGGTTTTGAGAGATCTGGTAGTGTAAGCACAGGTTGAGAGATAAGCTTTTCTTTAAGATTTTCGAAAGCATTGTTCTCCTTATCAGACCATGTATACCTAACACTTTTCTTTGTTAGGTCATGTAATGGTCCCGCAATTTGTGAGAACTTTTCTATGAAGCGTCTATAGTATGCACACATACCTATAAAGCTTCTTAGTTCATGAAGATTCCTTGGTTTAGGCCATCCTTTTATTACCTCTAACTTTGATGGATCCATTTGGATGGCATCTTGAGATATAATGTGACCTAAATACTGAATCTCTTGCAAGAAAAATTCACTTTTCTTTCGATTAACATAAAGTTTATTCTCTCTTCAAACTTGAAATATTACCTGGCGGTGTTGCTTGTGTTCGTTTAATGAATTAGAGTAGATGATAATATCATCAAAGAACACTCCAGTGAAGGTTTGATGAGGCCTGAACAGCTTCTCCATCAAGCGGTTGAATGTGGTTGGTGCATTGGTCAAGCCAAAAGGCATGACAATGTATTCGTAAAGACCAAATGTGGTGCGAAATGCGGTCTTTACAATGCCTTGATCAACTATCCTTATTTGATGATAGCCGCTTTTTAGGTCAATCCTACTGAAGTAGGTCAATCCTTGTAGCGTATCAAATAGGTCTTCTACCCGTGGAACGGGAAACCTATTCTTGATAGTGATCCTATTTAGTGATCTATAGTCAACACACATACGATATGTGCCGTCTTTCTTTTGCACTAATAGCATAGGTGAGCAAAATGGAGATGAGCTAGGCCTAACCATGCCCTTCTCAACTAACTCATGCACTTGCCCCTTAAAAACATCTTGAAACCCCTTAAGAAAATTGGATAACTCTAATTCCTTTTGGTTGCTTTTATTTCTTTTGCTAAAGCATTAGGTTCATTTTGAGAATCTTTAACAAAAATCATGTACACGGAAATAGAGCTCTTTATTGACTTGTTGATGCTGGTGTATGTACAATGGGAATAGTATTACCCATTTCCTTAGCATCTATATACATGTCTTTTTCCCTAAACTTAAAGGAGATTCTCCTTTCAGGGAATTTAACATTGGCAGCCAGGCGGTCAAACCATGGTGCCCCTAGGATTACATCCTCATGCTTGAGAGGAGAGATAAAGAAGTCCTCTTTGTCCACATAGCTTTGAACATGAAGCCTCAATTTTCCGATTAAGGGAGTGACTGAAGCTTCTTGCTCCTTGAAAGCACTGTCTGCGGGTAGGACATCTCCCATCTCGTAAGCTTGTATGCCTAGCTTGTTGACCAACTCTATAGATATAAAATTGTGAGTAGAACCAGGGTCAAAGAGAATAAAAGCATCTTGTTCTCTTACCTTTCCCCAAGCATGGCATAGAGGAGATCCTTTGTGGTGAGTTTGGTGAGTCTCCTCCTCTTGGATTTCAACCAAGGAAGCTCTAGGAGGATCTTGGCGGTTGTTCTTTTGGGGACAAGCGCGGTACACATGCCCTTGTTCTCCGCACTTGAAACACCGGTTATCCTTGCGATAACGCTCGAGCTCTTCAAGAGAGTGTTTGTTTTTACCTTTGTAAACTCCCTTCTCTTTAGCTTTGTTGGAGTTGCCCTTAGGAGACTTTTGGACATTGTCCTTCCCCTTAGGCTCATTGGAACCCTTGTTTTCCGTGGGCTTATTATTTCTTTTGGCCCCCGTTTGGAAATTGATTCGAGAGGCCACCATAGTATGGTGTATTACCGCCGATATGGTACGTGGCCTTTGGGAATTGACATACTCCGCCATTTCTTCGGTTAAGCCCGCACAAAATTGTTGCTTTGCTCTCCAAAATCCAACTTTTTGAAAACAGTGGCTTTGAGTTGTAGGTCCCAAAACTTGTCTACATATTTGTGGATGGATTCATAGGGAGAGAGCTTTAGGCTTTGCCATTCGGTGAGTACTTTGTCGTTGGCATCGGTGGCCAAAAACTGCTTCATAATGGAAACTCTTAAAGCTTTCCATGTTCGCGGAGCTTCACCGTTGGCTCGTAGGCTAGACCACAATTGCCTGGCAGACTTTTGAAAGTGCATAGCTACATGGCGTAGCTTAGAGGACTCGGTGAAGCCCTCATCTCCAAACGCCGCATCGAACTGTTGGATAAAGGCCAAGACTTTGTCCGTAGCACCAAAGGTAGCATCATAGGTAAGGAAAGAGATGCTTTTCCCTCCCTTTTTGAATTTCTTCAACTTGGACGACCTCTTCCATGCGGCATAGGATTTCCTATGGCCTCTTCTTTTTGATGGTTCAAAGGTTGCACCATCACTTTCTTCAGAAGGTGAATTTGAAGAAGGTGGAGAAGAGGGTGACCTCTTTCTCGCCTTTTTCTTGTCTTGATCTTCGTCGTCTTCACCATCACTTTCATAAGAGGAACAGGATGAAGAAGATGGAGAAGAGGGTGTCCTCTTTCTCGCCTTTTTCTTCTCTTGCTTTTTATCATCCCTCTTTGAATTATGATGTGGAGAAGAGTGCGATGGTCTTCTCCGCTTTGGTGCTGATGGAGAGCGTTTAGCCCGCCGTCTTCGTGGAGCCATCTCCGCCGAGGTAGCGGGAGACTCACTTCTTTCTCGTTCCTTCGATGGAGGCTCTTGAGTTCTCCTTTGGGAAGGAGATGCATCATCAAGAAGTAAATTCTTGAGCCCTTCATATGGATTCTCTTCTTCTTCTCGAATCGGAGAGAGACCTCTTTTGGGAGTCTCACAAGGAGGCTTCCTAGGTGTTCTCTCGTCATGGTGGTGAGGTTGGAGAGTCCCGTGAGCACGGAGCTGCCGTTGCACTTCACTTTGGAGAGATGGATTGCCCATGGCTTATTGAAGCCCAGAAACAAGATAGTTAATAAGCATCGGAGCATCATCAGTAGCTTGCTCATTAGCAAAATCAAAGTTATCAACATTAATTTCACTCTCTTTACTATTGTTAGCCATTCTAATAACTTTTAGGTGTGAACTTTTTAGGTGTACTTTGGCACTTCAAGCCCTAGTTTCTACTCCTCTTTACCCCTTTAGAAAAAGCACTCAAGCTACTATACCCGTGGCTCGAATACCATTAATTACAAGGAATAGAAGAGAGTGACTTTCAACACCAAAACAGCACCGGCTCCTGTCAAGCTTCTAATAGCTCAATAGTGGTTAATCCGTAGGCAAGCCCCGTAGGACTCCACTATTAAGACTATAGCTCTCGACGGTGATGCCCTGTTAACTGCACGAAGGCAGGCGCACTGCAAGGCTGAAAAATCACTATTCTACTTACTCACAAGCAATTAATAATACCAACCATTTATAGCTAGCTTGAGGACCTCCCTTCTTGAGCAAGAAAAGAGAAACCTTGTGCACTGATACCAATGTAACATTTAATGGCCTAAAAACTTGTGTGTAGCGGAAATTAGCATGAACATAGTGGGCATTTCATTAGAATAGATTCCAAATGAGAATTACAAGAGTGCTTGGGTGGAGAGAGCAACAAAAAGCATAACACCTAGTTGGATAGCATGAACAATACTTTCAAAAGAGAGAGAAATTAAGCTATTGACAATAGTTGAGGACCGGATTTGCGTGTAGCTGGTCCCCCCTCCAAAGGCTTTGTATTATGGTTTCTCCCATCAAGAGAGACATTGTACAATACAATTCTCTGTGTTCCTTCAAGACTAGCTAGTGCAATGAAGATGAAAGGTTCATGAACTAAGCAAAACACTTAGCAAACACAACATCAATTATCTCCGGTCTCAGACCCAAGACCTCACACACCTTCGAAGATGGTGAGAGCTAGCAGGGTATGAGAGTAGATTGAGAGGAAGAAGGAGTATCTTACGAGAAAGATGTACATCTCCTCACATAATCACTCATCTTAGCATAGCTTAGCTTAATAATTAGCATGGTAGAGGAGATGAGCATGCATTGAATCTTGGCTCTTGGTTGGATTTGCATCCACATGCCAAGAGTGTATCGATGTAGGCTTCTATCTCACAAGCTTGGAGTAGGTGATGAGCTCTCCATTAAAGCTTGGGAAGAGATAGTCTTCTTTACTTCTCACATAGACTGGGTGAGAGTGTGTGTGTGATAATGCATTGCAAAAATCCGCCCCCCCTCTCTCTTGGGCGAGCCCTCTTGCTATTTGCTCTTGCTCTACCCTCATTGGACCTCCCCAGGTCAAGCCAATGACTATTAAGCAGCATAAGTGATAGCCTTCTGACATGTGTCCCCCTTTCCCCTTTTGTGAGAGCTTTAGGTAATTTAATAATTCAGCTAAACTCTCATTGGACCCCTTTGCCTCCTAGCCAATAAGAATCAGGCAAGCCATTGGGCTGCTGAATGCTCATTGGACCCCTTGGGACACTGTCCAATAGTCTTCTAGAGGACTTAATTCTCATTGGTTATTTTATTTAGTGTTTTTAAATTAATTAAACTAGATTTACTCTAGATTAATTCTCATTGGTCCACCTCCAAAGCCATCCCAATAGGAATTGGGTACTCCTTGTGGGCATCTGGCCTCGGGAGCTGACATGTGTCCCTCATTCCCTTTGTGTAAAGGGAGCTTGTGTGTGTGTGTGTGTGTGTGTGTGTGTGTGTGTGTGTGTGTGTGTGTGTGTGTGTGTAATGGAATTTGCCTATTCAATTTGAGAGTAGCGGAATTTAATGAGAATACTTTCAAGAAATGATTTTGTGAGCATAGCGGGTAGACATAATTGAAGATAGCAACATAATCATAGCAATTAGTTAACTTGGTAGACAATACTTTTGCAAGAGAGAGAATTTAGAGAACATGACAACAGTTGAGGACCGGATTTATGTGGAGCCGGTCCCCCCTCCAATAGGCATTTGTATTATGATTTCTCCCATAAAGAGAGACTTGTTACAATACATTCTTTGTGTTCCTTGTGACCTAGGTGAAGCAATGAAGATGGAAAGCTTCATGCATCAACATCATAGCATAACCTAAACTTGAAGAAAGCTTTAACTATACCAAGCCTCAGTCCCAAGACCTCAAACACCTTCGAAGGTGGAGAGAGCTAGCAGGGAATGAGGGTAGGGAAGAGGAAGAAGAAACATTTCATACGAGAAAGAGCTAGTTCCTCACTTATCATAACTCTTGAGCTAGCATACATAATAGCATAGTAATGAAGAAGAAGGAGATGACAAGCTCAAGCATTGAAGCATGGCTCTTGGTTGGATTTGCACTCCATAGCCAAGAGTGTTGGTGTAGGCTCTCAACCTCTACTTGCTTGGAGAGGGAGCTCTTGCACTTTGCATAGCACACAATGAGAGTGTTTGTGAGTGTGTGTGGGTGAGTATACCCCCTAAGCACCCCCCTAGCTTGCTTGGGTCAACCCCCCCTTGTAGCTCATGCTTGAAGCTCATTGGACCCCTCCAGGCCTAGCCAATCACAAGCAGGAGCCATTACAAGCAACAGGGGTAGCCTTGGGACAAGTGTCCCCCTTTCCCCTTTGAGAGAGAGGACTTGATAAATGCAAAATCAATTAATTAAATATCCTAAATTATCATTGGACCCCTTGGGTGGCCAACCAATAGGCTTCAGGCACACCATGAGGGCAACATGAGGAGGAACTTGACAAGTGTCCTTGCTGCCTCTTCAAGCTGGGGCTTCCCTTGTGTGTGTGTGTGTGTGTGTGTGTGTGTGTGTGTGTGTGTGTGTGTGTGTGTGTGTGTGTGTGTGTGTGTGTGTTCTCTCTCATCCCCCCCCCCCCCCTTGTAGGCTCGCCCCCCTCCTTGTAGGGATCGTTTTGACTTTAGGAGCTCAAGAACCTTAGTCATCAAGCATGACAAAGCACTTGGACTAGGGGGTATTCCCACAAGCATCTCAGGCAACCATGTCAAGGCACCTCAAGCACCTTAATCAAGCGGCAAGTCAAGCACCTCAAGCATGGAGTAATTCAAGCACCTTAATCAAGCACCTCAAGCAAGACAAACACCTCAAGCATGACAAGCACCTCAAGCAGGTCAAGCACCTCGAGCTTGGGCTGGGTTCCCACCTCAAGCTCAGCCCTAGCTTACCTAAGGTCAAAGGACTTTTTCCCACATTATTGGAGGTAATGTCATAAAACCTAATATCTAACCAACCCAAGTGATTTTCTCATATTAAATTGATCACTTAATGTGGGAGAATAAACGGGAACAAGTGTTAAGATATAGATATGTGCTTATAGATCTATCTCAACACGGGGCCAATAGTAAAGGGTCCCAAATGGGAGATGGTCTATCAAGAGCAAGGCTAACCAATGAAGCTATCCCTAAGGTCTTATGCTCCATTGGTTAGCCTTGCTCTTGATAGACCATCTCCCATTTGGGCCCCTTTACTATTGGCCCCGTGTTGAGATAGATCTATAAGCACATATCTATATCTTAACACTTGTTCCCGTTTATTCTCCCACATTAAGTGATCAATTTAATATGAGAAAATCATTTGGGTTGGTTAGATATTAGGTTTTATGACATTACCTCTCTCTTGAAATCATAGTCGTCCTCGACTATGAGGTAGAAGAGATAAAGGCTTAGTCATTAGTCAATCGTACTTAGCGGGTAGAGGATCCCTTTTTTACCCTACGACATCTTTCCAAGATGGATGACTAATCCATTTGGTGCTTGGGAGACATAGCTGCCGCAAGCATGTCTGCTCTTTAGTCCATTTCATTCTCCCAAAGTAGAGTGACAAATTCTACTTGGTGTTTGAGAGACGTCGTCATCACAAACATGATTCTAAGCATGCATACTAGTTAAATTTGTGCACAATTAAAAAGAGGACTGGTCATATAAGACAAAAACATGAGTCATTTAAAAGAAATTTGTACATTTGCTTACTCTAATGTAGCATTGTAAGCATTGACAAGGTTCATACTATCCTTAAGTTGTACTCCTTGCATCCATTTAGCATCTTCAAAAGGATAATTTTTGAACTTAATAAGATACCGTCGGATTATCTTACCATGTCGTAGTCCCTTGTCTTCATGCCGAAGGACAGCTTCGGGTTGTAGCACCTCTTCTTGGTCTTCGACTTTGGGAGGGTCTTCAATAATTGGTTCAATTGGTGGCTCTCCTTTGTAGGGCTTAAGTAAGCTTACATGAAAGGCATTGTGTATAAGCCAATGGTTGGGCAACTTGAGTTGATAAGCTGTCTCATTGATAGGCTTCAAGATTTGGAAAGGACCATAGTATCTTTTTGCTAGTTTAGCATAATACTTTTGGTGGCCCGTAGGATTTTTGCCCGTCGTTTGCCTTAATCGAGCCTTAGGAAACTTGAGTAAGACCCAATCATTTTCTTTGAACATTAAGGCTCTTCTGTGCTTATCAGCAACAGCTTTTTGCCTTTGTTGAGAGATGGCTATAGCCTCCCTAATCTTTTGAAAAGATTCTTGTAGGTCGCGGCTATTCCCATGTACTTTCAGTAGCAAGGGACTTTTAGGTCTTCCCTCTATGATCTCGAAAGGTGCTTTCCCCGTAGAAGTATGTACATTATTATTGTAGGCATACTCTACTAGCGGTAAATACTTTTCCCATTGTGAGCGTTGATCTACTTCGGTAACATAAGTTTTGAGTAGATCGAGTATCGTAAGATTGGCTATCTCACTTTGGCCATCCGTTTGTGGGTGATAGGCCAAAGAGAAATTCAATCTTGTTCCTAGATTTTCAAAGAGACCTTTCCAGAAATTACTGGTCATTCTAGGATCTCTATCTGACACGATGGATGTGGGTAATCCATGGTGCTTGAAAATCTGAGATATGAAGAGAGTTGCCTTTTGATGTGCCTTAATAGTCTTTTTGACAGGAATAAAATGTGCTTGCTTGCTAAACCTGTCGACTATTGTCCATATTCCTGTATTCCCATGGATAGACTTGGGCAATCCAAAGATGAAGTCCATGGATATACTCTCCCATGGTGAATTTGGAATAGGCAATGGCTGGATTAATCCAAGTTGCTTCCCTCTATCATACTTGGTCTTTTGGCATACTACACATTTTGAAACATACTCTTGTATGTCCACTTTCATGGTAGGCCAATAGAAATACGTCTCTACTCCTCAGAGAGTAGGTTGAATACCTCTATGCCCTGCATATGGAGGAGCATGGGATTCATACATAACCTTCTCACGAAGGGAATGGGTAACACATAGCCTATTGCCGTGGAGAAGATAACCATCCTGCAAGGTGAATGGTTCCTCTTTCTTCCCCAAAGCAAGGGCTGACATTATGTCTCTAAAGTCAGGGTCAGTAGCATACTCATCTATCATAGAGGATAGATCATTGTGAGTAGCTATAGACACCGCATTAACTTTTGGTCGTCGTGAAAGTGCATCGGCAACTTGATTGTGCTTACCAGCTATGTGAGCAATATGGAAATTAAAGTGCGAAAGAAAATTTGTCCACCTCATTTGTTTGTCGGAAAGATTGGTTTGCGTCATGAAATACTTGAGACTTTGGTGGTCGGTTCGTAGGATAAATGGAGTCCCCAATAGGTAGTGCTTCCATGTGTCTAGGGCATGTAGAACAGCTAAAAGCTCTTTCTCATAAATGCCCACGACTCGTTCATCACTATTGAGCCTTCGGCTCTCATATGCTATGGCATGCCCTTCTTGAAGCAAAACCGCTCCAAGGCAATCACCACAAGCATCACATTGGATCTCAAATGGCTTTGAGAGATCCAGAAGCACGAGGACTGGTTGGGAAGTAAGCTTCTCTTTGAGTTTTTCAAAAGCATTTTTCTCCTTAGCAGTCCATACAAACTTAATGTTCTTCTTTGTTAAGTCGTGTAGTGGTCCTGCTACTTGAGAGAATTTTGCTATGAAGTGTCTATAGTATGCACACATACCAATAAAGCTTCTTAGCTCATGTAGATTCCTGGGTTTAGGCCATGATTTTATTACCTCTAACTTTGATGGATCCATACGAATACCATCGTGAGAGATAATATGACCTAGATATTGAATCTCTTGAAGGAAGAATTCACTTTTCTTTTGGTTGAGAAAAAGTTTGTTCTCCCTCAAGGCTTGAAAAATCACTTGGAGATGTTGCTTATGTTCCTCCAAAGACTTGGAGTAGATGATGATATCATCAAAGAATACTCCAGTGCATTTATGATATGGTCTAAAAATTTTCTCCATGAGACGATTGAAAGTAGCTGGTACATTAGTCAAGCCAAAAGGCATGACTAGATATTCATAAAGACCAAATGTTGTGCGAAACGCGGTCTTTAGGATATCTTCATCCACTATCCTTATTTGATGATAGCCACTCTTAAGGTCAATCCTACTGAAGTAGGTAGAGCCTTGTAGCTTATCAAACAGATCTTCTACCCGAGGCACGGGAAATCTGTTTTTATAGTGATATGGTTTAGTGCTCGATAGTCCACACAAATACGGTATGTATCATCTTTCTTTTGCACTAAAAGGACTGGAGAACAAAAGGGAGAGGAACTAGGTCTCACCATCCCTTTGTCTACCAATTCCTATACTTGCCTCATAATCTCCTCTTGTTGAGCTTGTGAGACTCGATAAGGAGGTTTGTTAGGTGGTGAGCTTCCTGGAAGGTGCTCAATACGATGGTCATCATCCCCTCGTTTTGGAGGAAGGTCCATAGGGATATCATCGATGAACACATCTTGGAATCCTTTTAGAAAAGTAGACAAGTCTAACTCTTCTTGATTCCTATCATTTTCATTTGATGAAACATTATTAGCTTTTAGAGACTCTTTGACATAAATCATGTACGCAGAAACTGAGCTCTTTATTGATTTATCAAAAGAAAGAGGATTTACAAGTGGAATAGTACGACCACGCTCACTAGCATCTATATACATGTTCTTTCCCCTGTAGGTGAAGTAAATTCTCCTTTCAGGGAACTTCATGTTGGCAGCCATGCGATCAAACCATGGTGCCCCTCGGATAACATCTTGATGTTGGAGAGGAGAGATGAAGAAGTCTTCTTTGTCGACATAGCTTTGGACATGAAGCCTCAACTTCCCAATCAAGGGAGTAACAGAGGCTTGTTTTCCCTTGAAAGCTGCATCGGCTGTTACTATATCTCCCATCTCAAAAGCTTGAATGCCCAACTTGGTGGCCAACTCTATTGATATGAAGTTGAGAGTAGAGCCTCGGTCAAACAAGATGAAGGCATCATGCTCTCTTACCTTTCCCCACGCATAGGAAAGTGATGATCCTTTGCAATGACCATCCTCTTTTGGAGCTTCGATGGTGGAAGCCCTAGGAGTCTCATTGCGAGTATTCTTCTTGGGGCAAGAACGATAGCCATGTCCTTGCTCTCCACACTTGAAACACTTATGGTCCTTGTGAAAAGCTTCAAGCTCTTCATGAGAGAGTTTGTTTTTACCTTTGTAAACTCCCTTCTCCTTGGACCGATTGTTGTTGTTGTTGTTGTTGGAAGTGCCTTGGGAATTATTTTGAGCATTGGATTTCCCCTTTGCATCATTTTTATCTTTGTTTTTCATGGGCTTGACATTACGTCTAGCCCCTTGATGGAAATTGATGAGGGAAGCAACCATGGTGTGGTGGATTACTTCGGTAATAGTACCGGGCCATTGAGAGTTGATGTATTCGGCCATCTCTTCAGGTAATCCCACACAGAATTGCTGTCTTTGTTCGGAAAAGTCTATCTTTTGAAAGACAGTAGCTTTGAGATGTAAATCCGAAAACTTGTCTACATACTTGTTGATAGACTCATGAGAGAGAAGCTTCAAGCCACGCCATTCGGTAAGAACTTTATCTTTAGTATCACTTGGAAGAAATTGCTTCATGATGGAAACTCGTAGAGTTTTCCATGTCTTTGGGGCTTCTCCATTGCCATGAAGGCTAGCCCACCATTGACGAGCTGATTTTTGGAAGTGCATAGCTACATGGCGTAGCTTGGAGGACTCTGTGAAGCCCTTGTCCCCAAAGGCCGCATCAAATTGCTGGATGAAGGCCAACACTTTGTCGGTAGCACCAAAGGTGCCATCGTAGGTGAGAAAAGAGATACTCTTTCCTCCCTCCTTGAACTTCTTTAGCTTTTGTGACCTTCGCCATGCAGGAAATGATTTGCGATGTCCTCCCCTCTTGTATTCTCTAGGAGAATAGCCATAACTTTCATCGGAAGAGGAGGAAGGTGAAGAAGAAGGAGAAGAGGGTGACCTCTTCCTAGCCCTTTTCTTCCTTTGTTTCCTCTCTTGCCTTTCAGAGTGATGAGGAGAAGGACTATGGGTTGCTCTTTTCCTCTTGGGAGGAGTAGGCGATCGTCTAGACCGCCGTCTTTGTGGAGCCACATCTTCAGAAGAACTTAGACTGTCATTGATTTCTTTGTCTTTGGATTCCTCCTCTCGAATGGGAGAGAGTCTTCTTTTGGGGGTCTCTTCAAGAGGCCTCCTAAGCTCTCTTCTTCTGGGAGAGGAAGGGAAATTCCATAAGCACGAAGTTGTTGAGTAACTTCGGCTTGCAAAACAGGGTTGCCCATAGCTTGTTGCAACCTAGTGACGAGATAATTCACAAACATGGGAGCATCATCATTAGCACCTTCATGTGCAAAATCAAAGCTATCAATGTTCATTCTACTCTCTTGATTATTGTCAGCCATGTTAACAAAATTTATGTTTATACTTAGTGTATGCTTTGGCAATACAAAACCTTAGTTGCCACTCCTCTTAGCCTTTGAAAATCGGCTCTTAAGTATCTACACCCACGGCTCAAAGTGGTTAATTATAGAGAGTAGAGGAGTAGGTCTAACATAGCAGAGTTGCCAAGGGCTAGCTCCTTTCGGACTTCTTATGGCTCAATAATGGTAAAGCCGTAGGCAAGTCTAAAATGACTCCATTATTAAGTCCAAAGCTCCCGAGGTGTGCACCATCCCCCACATAGTGGGCTTAACAAAACCGATATTAGATCCCAGTTCCACTTACTCTATTATAATTAACAACATCAACCATTTATAGGCTACTTAAGGACCTCTCTTCTTAAGAAAGAAAAGAGTAACCAAATGCTCTGATACCAATGTAATGGAATTTGCCTATTCAATTTGAGAGTAGCGGAATTTAATGAGAATACTTTCAAGAAATGATTTTGTGAGCATAGCGGGTAGACATAATTGAAGATAGCAACATAATCATAGCAATTAGTTAACTTGGCATAGACAATACTTTTGCAAGAGAGAGAATTTAGAGAACATGACAACAGTTGAGGACCGGATTTATGTGGAGCCGGTCCCCCCTCCAATAGGCATTTGTATTATGATTTCTCCCATAAAGAGAGACTTGTTACAATACATTCTTTGTGTTCCTTGTGACCTAGGTGAAGCAATGAAGATGGAAAGCTTCATGCATCACCATCATAGCATAACCTAAACTTGAAGAAAGATTTAACTATACCAAGCCTCAGTCCCAAGACCTCAAACACCTTCGAAGGTGGAGAGAGCTAGCAAGGAATGAGGGTAGGGAAGAGGAAGAAGAAACATTTCATACGAGAAAGAGCTAGTTCCTCACTTATCATAACTCTTGAGCTAGCATACATAATAGAATAGTAATGAAGAAGAAGTAGATGACAAGCTCAAGCATTGAAGCATGGCTCTTGGTTGGATTTGCACTTCATAGCCAAGAGTGTTGGTGTAGGCTCTCAACCTCTACTTGCTTGGAGAGGGAGCTCTTGCACTTTGCATAGCACACAATGAGAGTGTTTGTGAGTGTGTGTGGGTGAGTATACCCCCTAAGCACCGCCCTAGTTTGCTTGGGTCGACCCCCGCTTGTAGCTCATGCTTGAAGCTCATTGGACCCCTCCAGGCCTAGCCAATCACAAGCAGGAGCCATTACAAGCAACAGGGGTAGCCTTGGAACAAGTGTCCCCCTTTCCCATTTGAGAGAGAGGACTTGATAAATGCAAAATCAATTAATTAAATATCCTAAATTATCATTGGACCCCTTGGGTGGCCAACCAATAGGCTTCAGGCACACCATGAGGGCAACATGAGGAGGAACTTGACAAGTGTCCTTGCTGCCTCTTCAAGCTGGGGCTTCCCTTGTGTGTGTGTGTGTGTGTGTGTGTGTGTGTGTGTGTGTTCTCTCTCATCCCCCCCCCCCCCCCCTTGTAGGCTCGCCCCCCTCCTTGTAGGGATCTTTTTGACTTTAGGATCTCAAGCACCTTAGTCATCAAGCATGACAAAGCACTTGGACTAGGGGGTATTCCCACAACCATCTCAGGCAAGCATGTCAAGGCACCTCAAGCACCTTAATCAAGCGGCAAGTCAAGCACCTCAAGCATGGAGTAAGTCAAGCACCTCAAGCACCTTAATCAAGCACCTCAAGCATGACAAGCACCTCAACCAGGTCAAGCACCTCGAGCTTGGGCCGGGTTCCCACCTCAAGCTCTTAGCTTACCTAAGGTCAAAGGACTTTTTCACACATTATTGGAGGTCTTCAATGAAGCTAACCCTAAGGTCTTATGCTCCATTGGTTAGCCTTGCTCTTGATAGAACATCTCCCATTTGGGCCCCTTTACTATTGGCCCCGTGTTGAGATAGATCTATAAGCACATATCTATATCTTAACACTTGTTCCCGTTTATTCTCCCACATTAAGTGATCAATTTAATATGAGAAAATCATTTGGGTTGGTTAGATATTAGGTTTTATGACAGTGTGTGTGGCTTTCTCTCTCATCCCTTACATGCAAGGCTCGCCCCCTCCCAAGTAGGGATTGCAAAGACTTTTTGGTACACACACAAATCATCCAATTCCCTTAAGTTGACCTTTAGACACAACCTTTGAATCCTGGAACCTTAGCATTTTGGAAGTCTTAATGGGCTGAACCTAAGGGTCTTTTTAGCCCATTGTTGCACATGGCTCTTTTGCAGATGCCCCCCCCCCCCCCCCCCCTTTGGATCCCTATTTTCCCTCCTTTGGATCCCTACTGTGGCCAGTCTGCTAGCTTAACCAATATTCTAGCCTTTTCTCCCCTGGAACTTCTCCATATTAAATGATCAGTTTAACATGAGAAAATCATTTAGGAGAATTAGATATTGATTATTATGACATTTTGCATTGAACATAGGCATGAAGGCTTCAACCACCCAAGACATGAATCCCAAGGCCACAAAAAAGGAAGCCCATAGTCCCTACTACTATTGTAAGCTTATGTCATCTGTTTGCCCCGCATGTTTACTTTACATGTACTATTCTGGTGTCTCAGTTTACCTATGAGGTGTGAAGGTCTATGGTATTTTCTTTGCATGCACTATGTGTCCCTATGCCTCGGTTTATCTGTGAGTGTTATTTCATACGTCAACAAGAAATGGGAAAAATGAATGGGCGAGGATGAAGAGGAAGAAGGCATGACGGTTGCTCGACAACAAAATGTGAAAAGTTGAAGAAGGTGACAAAAGTGGGATTCCAAGAAGTACATCCCAAAGAAAATCTTCCTATTGATGAGGTAAGCTAATTAAGTGCCATGGAGGAGGCCAAACTATTTTTTTCCTTTATTTTCATCTTCCTCATCTTGATGAAATATGGATAGGTTAAGGAGAAGAATAAGGGGAGAAAGCATGGGAGAAGGGACCGGAGGATAAGGCTATTGTGAACAACTAGTATGTGACCCGCGCGTTGCTGCGTCCAAGAAGGAGTATGGTTGAATTTTAGGTACCCCTTCCCCTCTTGTTTAAGGTGACAACATGTGCAAGTACTTTTTGTGCATCCAATTCAAGGCAATGACAACCATATCTTACATGCTTCATTATCTGCAATAAGGTTTTGCATCCTTTATTGTATTGCATGAACTATAGTACATAAACTAAAAAGATTACACACAATGGAGGTAGGAAGGAGAGAGAGAGAGAGAGAGAGAGAGAGAGAGAGAGAGAGAGAGAGAGAGAGAGAGAGAAAAAGAGAGAACAATAGAAGAACACGGATTTTAATTTTATGGCAAGAGAGAGGGACAGGGAGAAGGAGATTAAAAGAAAAACAACAATCCACTCCCATTACTATAAGTAGTCTCTTTAAGCATAATTTGTGATTGGTCTCTTAAACAAAAAGTTTTTTGAAAGCCACTATATCTTAACTATAAGTAGTCTCTTTAAGCATAACTTGTGATTGGTCTCTTAAACAAAAAGTTTTTTGAAAGATCTTAACTTGTGACTTCAAAACGACAATCTGCGAGACGTTGCATTTGGCACCCGTAAAATGCATGGGCCCACACAACGAACACTCCTACCAAAATGACGATGTCCCTCGTGCAAGGTGTACAATACAATCCTGCAGTTCTCATGCGTATCCCTATAATAGTATACTACATTGGCAAGCAAGCAATCGCCAAGCTCATGAACTCGTATGCGAGCTGAAGCTGCATTACGGTTCAATGCCACATGGATTGTGAAATATCCTTGGGGTCCTCCAAAAGACTCATGCCCTTCCATTAAAATGTTATCACAACAATAGCGAGTCCTGCAAGCCAACAGGTTAAAAACAATAAGTTCAATAACAAAACAAAATATAAAAAGAAATTGTGTTTCATTGATATTACTTACCTAACAACTTCAAAGCAGGTGGATCTACACGAGAAATTTGTTAGTTCAAACATCAACTCAAAACTTTTACTAGGGATACAATTAGATCTCATTACCATAGATGTGATGTGGTGGATGATGAAGCATCCAACTAAACATAGACATTGTCCAATGCCTTCTAAGACGGGGCATCTATAAATAGAGCATTCCACCCCATCCAAGAAACACCAACATAAGCTTTGCAAGACAATGAAAGTGCATAGAGAATTAAAATCAACATAACAACTACACTATGCCACCCATGTGTTGGTGCAAACCAAAAGAGTGCACTATTAATACCACTAAAACTCTTAAATCTCTAGTTCAACATTAGCTCTCAATCACTCGCAGACATGCATAAAGAGCCGCACAAATCTAGTACTCATTTATGTATATATAAGCCACAAACTTTCAGCATTCTCACATAATGAGATGAAAAACATGTAAAACATCTATCATTTATGAAAGTAGAAATTCCACAGATATGCAAAAAGTTAAAATGGAAGACAACACTTAGATTTGAGTTTTTGATGCCTTTTTTGAAAACAAATAACCCCAATTGCAATACCAATGAACCTTCAAACACCAGAAAAATTTATTCATGATTGACATTGTTCATGTCTCCATGCAAAAAAGCAAAGAGATATAATATAGATGTATGTATACATACATATACATATCTATATATTTATATATATCACATCTATATATGTGTGTGTGTGTGTGTGTGTGTGTGTGTAAATCTCTCTCTCCATGAGGGAGCTTTCGAAGAATCTTTTTTTTTTCATTTTTGATAGTGCAAGTAAAAATCTCTCTCCTTACCCCTACTCGTCTAGGTGGTATAGAGGGGATAAAAGTTTACAATGGTCATTACATATATATGTAATATTAATATATATATATATATATATATATGTAGCATAATGATGCGCAGAGGGGCATTGTAACTTCTTGGCGAATAGCTATGTATGTATGTATGTATGTATGTATATGCGTGTGTGTGTGTGTGTGTGTAAAGCTCTCTCCATGCGGGAGCTTTCTAGGAAGCTTATTTTTTATTTTTGCTAGTGCAAGTAAAAATTAAAAAAAGCTCCCTCAGAAAGCTCTCTCCTTACCTCTACTCGTCTAGGGGGTATAGAGGGGATGGTTGTTTACAATGGTCATTACAAACTCATATTGGGGTCTAAAAATTGCTACCACCCAATTATTTGGGAAAGTAAAAAGTCCTTCAAATCTAAAGGAGTAAGACAATTTTTACCTGTAAACCTAAAGATAACTTTCACAATGAAGTTCAGATAGTGGAAAAATATATATATGAGAGAGAGAGAGAGAGAGAGAGAGAGAGAGAGAGAGAGAGAGAAGGGAGAAAGCTCCCCCCTAAAGCTCTCTCCACGAGGGAGCTTTGCAAGAAGGTTTTTCTTTTTTTTTCTAGTGCAAGTAAAAATGAGAAAAAAGATCCCTCAAAAAGCTCTCTTTATACCTCTACTCATTGTCTAAAGATGTTTACAATGGTCATCACAAACTCTAATGGGAGCTAAAAACTGCTACCACCCAATTATTTGAGAAAGCAAAAAGTCCTTCAAATCTGAAGGAGTAAGAAAATTTTTACCTGTAAACCTAAGATAACTTTCACAATGAAGTTTAGATAGTAGAAAAATATTTTAGAATCTATCAAGATTTCAAGTATTTCATTTCCACCTTGAAGCTCACATAGCTAATTATAAATGTAGTAATTGAATCCTCTTTTGTAACTTTAAGTTCCCAAGCCACAAAGGTATTACTCCATATTGTTTTGACACAAATATAATCTCAACCAAGGTCTCAAAACTTTAATCTAAGTACAAGGCTTCATTCCATGCACATCAAGCAACACAACTATAGAACCAAACAAAACAACATCGATTACATTACCCTATCAACACAGCCTATACTTTATTACATCACAACATTGAATCTAATGAGCACACAAAAACAGGAGTTCAGTTATTTCTAGTAGCCAAGACTTAACGCATCTATATGGAACATGCATCAGAAGCTCGATCCATCTTTTTCATCAATACGATCAATCAATTTAGGTGGATCTTGAGCTGCGTCACCTCTCCTTCTAGAGCCCGAACTTGCTCTTTAAGTGCATCAATTTGGATATGGAATTCCCTATTGGTCATGCGTGAGCCCTGCATTGATTCAAACTGTTGTTCCTCCATGTGCACCAACTTGATTGACCTATTCTCCTCAATGCGACTCATTCCGCCATTGAAGAGCTCTACATATGAATGCACCTCATTGCGAAGGTCTACAATTTGTTGTCCATTGGCTTGTTGAGTCACATCTAGGAGTGCTTCTAAGTGTCTTTTAAAGTCCAACTGCCTAGACTCACTACAGGTAAAGAAGTCCCGCAATGCAGCCAAGACTTAGTCATTTCCATCATGTACCATAGGATGAGCAGAAGAGGATCCCACACATCGAGCACTTTTCTTTGCCACTTGAGCATTGGCAAACCTTGGAGGAGTGGACTCAATACCGTCAGACTCGCTCTAAATGATGGTATTGTTATTAGTGTTTTCCATAGCTATACCATTAAAAAGTTCATCACAATGCATATAAAGATGAGCTTTGTGTTAATTACCACCAAGGAAATAATTGCTTGTGCAAGTTTTAAAAAAAGACACAGAAACTTTAGATTTTATCTCACACATCTTAGCAACATGCATGATTTTCTTTGTTCCTTATCGCATCTCTCTCTCTCTCTCTCTCTCTCTCTCTCTCTCTCTCTCTCTCTCTCTCTCAACATAGGAACGTACCCTCTCTCTCTCTCTCTCTCTCTCTCTCTCTCTCTCTCTCTCTCTCTCTCTCTCAACGTAGGAACGTACCCTCTCACAAATGTGAGGGTCAAGGCATAGAATTGACGTTTCAAACTACAATCTCTAAAATATGAACATAATTTTTTGAATCCCATGAACTCAAATCGCAAGTCAAAACCTCTATTGTATAAAATTAGGGAAGTAATAATAAACATGAATACATTCAGAAATGTATCCAGTAATCCAAAGAACGTCTTAAAGTGGATCATGAACATGGAAGAGTTGTTGATATGTTTGTCATCAAAACGTACACAATCAGGAACACAATTGTGCCACAAATGATCTAAGAGGAAAAATCAACGGAGCTCACTTCATCACGCGATTGATAATTGGCTTGGAGCTTCTCCATTCGTTTTAAGGACCATTTTCCATCCCAAGGTTGATTATCTTCTAGATTAACAAACAAAATTAGTGAGAAACAACAAATTTTCTTTAAATAATGCAATCGAAGCACCAAACCCAACACGTATCAGTTTTTGCAGCTATATATGGAGCTGCCATATATGCAAGTTTTCTAGGCAAGTAGAACTGGTAGATCAGCTCAAAGCACCTAGAACTTTGGAGGTACTCCTTGTTAGCAACAAGCTAACATGGATATCATTTTTCGGAGTTCTCATTGTAAAACACTCATTATTTTGATAGATCGAGACTATTGTAACTCCTATTTTCTCGGATAAACTCTGTAATTAATGAGCCGGGGCTACAAGCTTCCAGATTGTATCAACGTGTCATTACCCAACTTTGGTAGAACTCCCAGATTATTAGTTTTGACTACCAAAAACCTTGGCTAAGGTATAAAAGCCAGTTTTTGTAAGTTATTTTTCAAGTTTTGGATAATGAAATACATAGCGTGAGCTATTGACGCTCACTCCTATCCTTCTCGTGCTTCCTACTTTCTTCCCGGTTGTCACATTGCAATTGCGTTTGTTGCATTGCAACCGCAGGTAAGAGCTCTACGCATTGACGTAAACACATCACAGTATTTCGTAGCTTTTGCATCGTCGACCCGCGGCCTAATCTCATTATAACTAGGAATTTACACTTTCAAATAAAAAACTAAGCATAGGCAGGGTATTGGGGCATCATTGCTAAGCATTTATATGCATTCTGGATCGAAAACGACTAGGTCAAAAATCCACTGCTGTTAATAATCCTGATTTTGAAACTTGACCTAAAGTGATGTTTGAGACCATTAGCATGTGTGGTTATGTCTTATAAACATGTCATAGAAGTTTCGTTACATTTGGATGTCATTTGATGCTGTAACGGATGTGATTTGTTTACCGATGAGCGATTGGTTTTTGGTGATTTCATTCACTTGAGTGTAGCTTGAGTTAGATGCGTGTTGTTATTTGTTTTCCAAGAGATTGACAACCTCTTGTAGCCTCTATGCACTAGTCGAGTTAGCTTCGTCTTATGGATTGACAATTTAATCGTGGTTCTCGCTAATACTGAAATAAGATAGGATGGTGAGGTTAGACATGCGTTCCACATTTGGCGCCGTTGTCGGGGATCGAAGAGACTTAAACTAGGGAAAAACACGAGCGTCTTATGAAGTTATCCTTTAAATTTCTCTAGGATCGCTTAGATTTCAAAACTTTCTTTTAGAAACCGCATAGCCTAAGATTGTCGTCTTTTGCTGTGTAGAGGTAGCTTGGAAGTAATAGTACTTGCTGGGTGCCTTTAGGATTGTAGGATTAGATTAGGATTTTGAGGATGATTGGTAGACGAGACAAGTCTTTAGATTAATGCTCAGAAAACCATAAAAGACAAGAAAATGAGTGTTTGTGAACACTTTCCACAACCCCATTGCATGAGAATCTAGGAGTAGGGTAAGTAGGATCCGAAGTGGATTTCAAAACATTGCTCTTTCTCAAAGAATCAAGTGTGAGTTGTTATTGGAAGTTGCAAAATTTCAGGTCTACGGCTAGAAATAGCACGAAAAGACTCGAAACCACTCAATCCGACTGGAGAGTAAGCTTAAAGGTTGTCTGAACCAATTGGTAAGATTAAGGACACTTCGAGGTAAAAATTTCAAAAATTGTCCATAACTCAAATTATTTACTTTTTCTTGACATTTTAGGCCAAATTAAGTTTTGACTTGATTCATAGGCTTAAAATAGTTCTATATCATCAGTTGACCGTTTGGCAAGGGTCGAGGGGGTCTCCAGTAGAAAAGCTAGGTTTTTGGCAAAGCCCAGAATTCCGATCTGACTCCACAGATAGCTTGTCTACGAGGTTCATATACAATGTATATGATTGGTTTAGTGAAATCAATCAAGCGAAGCCCTCAAAAAGCAAAAAATGGCTCGAAGGCGACAAAGCGTTAAATTTGACATACGGGGTCAAACTAACTCCAATTGAGCCAGAATTGGATGAGTTGCTTCACAAGTATGTTGCGAACAAGTCCAAAGCCTCAAAATTGACTGACCAACTCAATAGGCAGTGTAGTCACAGAAAATGGTGAGTTCAGAGTCGGTGATGCTGGCATGACCAAACTTGACCAAATTCAATTTAGGACTTGTTTTAGGTGTATAGAATGTGTTTATGTCAAAATTTATACGTTTTGCAAAAAAATTAAGACTGCTGTAAATAATCGCGATTGTTTACTTTTGCACTAATTTTGCTTGGAAATTGTGTCCTCACCTCACCTATCATGTGTACATACCTATTACATGCCAAAAATCAAGTATGAGCCAAAATGAGCACCTATAACTTGGAAAATTGCCAGAAAACACAAAGAAGTCTTTGCAAGCCAATTTTGGACAATATTTCTTGATCCAAATCACCTCATATCTCATACACAGGGTCTTTACATTGCCTAGAACCAAATTGTACCAAAGAATGTTGATTTTGATAGAAATGTTAATAATCGCGATTATTTACGTTCTAGCCAATTTATTTTTTTGGATATTTTGCCATAATACATCCAAAGTACATGATGTGTTGAGCCCACTAGCCAAGTTTGAACCAATTTGGAGCTCAAAATCTCAAATTTTCACTATATCTACTGTTTCAGAGACCTAAAGCCTAAGTCTGGTACCATTTTCATTCTATGCATCCAAATGAGCCCATATTTCACACAGAGTATATATTTGGTAAATACTCCAAGCCTGTGATGCCAAGTTTGCAAAATGTTGAAAAAAATACTCAGTTGTAAATAATCGCGATTATTTACTTTGGTTGCAAATTTTTTTTTGGACTTTACAGTTTTGTTCCTTGCATGTTTTTATGCATCTATGCTTGTTCAAAAATTGATTTGAAGCAAATTGGACCAAAATTGTCAGCAAATAAAACTAAAGGACATTTCAGAGAAAAATTTGACAAATCTGCTAACTTTGACACTCTATTCATTGAATAGGAGCCATGCAAATAGTAGAGAGGGCCAAGAAGAAGCTCAACCAGAAAGAAAAGTTGCAGGAGCTGCCCGCATACCAATTGGATCCAGATTCAGTCAAAGCCGCCAAGGCAGCATATCTTTCATAAGAACAGCTAAAAGAGCATCACACCACAGTGTTCACCGGCAGGTTCAAGAGTGAAGAGGGACATCAGGTAGAGTTGCAACTCCTACTGAAAGAAGTATATGATGTTTCCATGAAGCCTGAGACCAAAGAAGCCAACCGCAAGCTAGGACTCAGAGATTTCTATGAATAGGAGTCGTGCGAGTGGATTTCCAAAAAGCTTATGAGCTTTTATCCACAATTAAAGAAGATGGAATTGCCCATATTTCTGACCCGCAAGGAAATAAAGTCGAAGTGGTAATAACCAAATAAATAGTGGTAGAAGCACTCAGAATGCGCACAGAAGGAATGATGATGAGGGCAAGGGATAGGAAATTGGCAAGTACTTTCACTAAGAAAACCGCCGCAGCCACCTTTGCAGATCTAATTCACAAGCAGGTGGAAGAGCCAACCAGGTTATACCACCAGCACTTCCAAATTCCTAGCTAAAAGGCCACCAAGGTATACCACGCCAAATCATGCGGTTGCCACCACTTTCACGCAAGTCCTCAAGTCAACAATCAGGCAACCGATGACCACGCACAATATGTCTTGACCACTCTGAAAGGCACAAAGAAAGAAGGAAAGATCACTTACCTGGGTGCACGAGAAGTCTTGACAAGGATTGCGTACCATGCCATCGGCATGGCCGACAACCTACCACCTGCCCTAGACCAAAACACTTGGATATTGTCAGCACAACCATCTCCGAGCTACAAGATCAGTCAAGAGATCTTACAAATCTGATGAAGAGTCGGCTGAAAGTCGCTGGAAAGGAACAACAAGGAGAGCTCAAATAATGAGGAAAAGAGAGCACGAAGAGAGGTTCATGCTCTCAAAGGCTGAAGAAGAGAATCTAGCCGTAACCTCGATCAAAGGGACAAATTAAGTGTACAAAGCATTAGAGAAAAAGTCGCTTTGAGTTGTACAAAGGAACAAACGCTGGAAAGGAACAACAAGGAGAGAATCCAGCCGTAACCTCGATCAAAGGGACAAATTAAGTGTACAAAGCATTAGAGAAAAAGTACAAGGACCTCGAGCTGGAACTAAAGTTAGAGCAGTCTCAACGCAGAGACCTGGCTTGAATGTGGGTCCAAAGAGAAGAAGAGCTGCTAAAGGAAATAGCTGAGCTTAAAAGAGTTAACCAGCTGCTGAGAGAGGGAAAGCTGGAAACGCAAGAAGAGGCAGGCACTTCGGACCAGCCTCAAATAGAAATACCCTGAGTGTCATTTGCTAAACTGGAGACACAGTCCATAGTAGAGCTGAGTGGTGAAGAAGAGTTTCAGGTAAACATTACAGATGAAGACACAGTGCCCATGGTCCAGCTCTCAAAGACTAAAGAAGATGCACTAAAAGAAAAGATAACATAAGAAGTAGATGAGCAATGAAAGGTAGCGATGGATTGGAAGTTGAGAGTTCTTCACTCTGTCAACGTTACACAACTCACTCCCAATCAAATCAATGTGCAATGGCATCGGCAATCCCTGCCATACCCTCTGATAAAAGTGGAGTTACTCCAAGTCAAAGAGAGGCTCTACAAAGACATGCAAGTAGAAGGCACAGATCAAGACCACCCCAAGTGGAGGCTGAGCTGGTTGAACAAGAATCCAAGGTATTTGATTCTGTTCACAAGAGCACCTGCAACGCTACAAAAAGATCCCACTTTCTGTCCTGTACCAAGAGTAAGGACTTGGCAAACGCATGAGGCACTAATGAAGAAGCAGCCAACTTGGCTGAACTACCCAAGATTGCCAGCTCTAGAAAAGGGACCGGCCACAGAGGAATACATGGTGAAAACCCTAACGGGTGCCATGTCCTTCTTGAAAAGTCTACTGGATCTCTCATGTGCAATGTTATATAAAATATGCCGAATGCTGCTCACTTGTATTGAAGTTTTTCATGAGCTAGAGCAAGCAGGCGCCCCTTGAATGTCATTCCTCGAGGGTAATAAAGGTTTGTGTTATGATCTCAGTGGCCAACCTTTTGAAGAATTCCTCTATGGCTTCTACACCTGGTGTATGTTCTTACCATCACATAATATGTTTGCGTTCGAGGAAGCGTTCTACACGGGATTCTTCACTTGGCAAACAAAAATATTTGCGCCAGTGATCAACAATCTAACCTCAAGGTTTGTCGGCTACTCAGCGGTGGAACTGAAGAATAGAGTAACTATGGAGTTTCTGCAAGTCCCAGATATAAAGAAAGGAAGATGAGATACCAAAAGGCACCGAATGCGCTGAAAGACCGCCTTGCCAGCTGCTGCCAGCCCGAGGAATATTTCAGCCCATAAAGTTGTGTCAAGGGATGACACAGGCGAGGAGGTGGGGCATGTTAGCAGCAAGTTAACACGGATACCATTTTGCGGAGTTCTCATTGTAAAACACTCATTATTTTGATAAATCGGGAATATTATAACTTCTTTTTTCTCGGATAAACTCTATAATTAATGAGCCGGGGCTACAAGCTTCCAGATTGTATCAACCTGTCATTACCCAGCTTTGGTAGAACTCCCAGATTATTAGTTTTGACCACCAAAAACCTTGGCTAAGGTATAAAAGCCAATTTTTGTAAGTTATTTTTCAAGTTTTGGATAATGAAATACACAGTGTGAGCTAACGGCGCTCACTCCTCTCCTTCTTGTGCTTCTTACTCCCTTCCTGATTGTCACATTGCAGTCGCGTTTGTTGCATTGCAACCGCAGGTAAGAGCTCTATGCATTGACGAAAACACATCATGGCATTTTGTAGCTTTTGGCGTCACCGAATCTCATCATAACTAGGAATTTACACTTTCAAATAAAAAACTAAGCATAGGCGGGATATTGGGACATCATTGCTAAGCATTTAGATGCATTCGGGTCGACAACGACTAGGTCAAAATTCCATTGCTGTTAATAATCGCGATTTTGGAACTTGACCTAAAGTGGGGTTTGAGACCATAAGCATGTGTGCTTAGGTTTTATAAACATGTCCTAGAAGTGTCGTTACATGATGCTGTAACGGATGTGATTTGTTTGCCGATGAGCGATTGGTTTTTGGTGATTTCAGTCACTTGAGTGTAGCTTGAGTTAGGTGCGAGTTGTTAGTTGTTTTTAGAGATTGACAACCTCTTGTAGCCTCTATGCACTAGTTGAGTCAGCTTTGTCCCATGGATTGACAATTTAATCGTGGTTCTCGCCAATAGTGCAATAAGATAGGATGGTGAGGTTAGACATGCGTCCCACACTCCCAATCATCGATAACAGAGTATCCTTCATATCTAACAAACCACTAAGTATCATACTCTTCTTGGGAAGACATACACTCCTTCCTACCCAAGTAAAATCCGTACTCAATGTCTGATGAGTATGTCAAAATACGCAACGTAAAAATATCGATAGATGGAAACTTCCTAAGGTCTACAAGACAGAAAGAAACAATAAATGCCATGAATATTATTTTATACCAAGTCAATTCTTAATTTCATAAATACACGCACATGCGTAATGGCAAAAAAGAAATCAAGGCCTCAAAAGGAACACAATAAGCATCCACATAAAGATGTAATGGACTGGAACATACCAGGATGTGGATGATCTTCTATGTTCAATACAAAAGACACCTCAGAGATGTAATAAATTTGATCCATTACCTATATAGCCAAATAGAAACCAAAAAATAGACAATGAGAGGAAGGAATGACATAGTTTAGTATATGTTATGAAGAGAGGTGAAAAATATACTCATGTTATATTTTTGTAAGTTGAAATGTACACAAAAAAGAAGACAACGATAAACGGGAAGGGAGCCTTCATATGGAATTGTTTAATATCTCATGGTACACAATGTTTTTTATTAGTGCATTTGTTTCATTTACATCAACGTCATGTAGGAGAATCTTTATCCTAGTAGTAGCTGAACGTGCACGTGAAAATGCAACATACAATTTTCCATGAGTGAAGATCGGTGTCACTAGGTATAGGCCCAGCACGGCAATGCTTTGGCCTTGTAATTTGTTTATCTTCATGAAAAGAGCCAATCTGACTAGAAATTATCTCCGTCTAAGAACAAATGGCAACTCCATGCCAGAATGCACAAAACATATTCGAAGGATAAAAACCCTGGTCCCAATCCGTGTACCTGTAATAACTTTTGTCTCCAAAAATCTAGGGTGAAATGCCTTACACACCCAGCGTGTCCCATTGCACAAACCTCGACTTGGATCAAGGGTCCGCAATAGAATTATTGGGGCATTCATCTTCAACTCCAAGCAATGTGTTGGAAATCCACCACCCAAGTTCAAACCATTTAAAAACTCCATAGAGTATAAGAATGAATCTTGCATCGCGTTTCCCACCACGGAGTCAGCACTAAAGTATTGCACGACATCACCTTTCATTGCATACAGGGCCTTAGCATTGAGAGTATCAACTTCAAAGTTTTTGGGAGGAAGAATAGCCCGCTCTTTGAAGTATTCTACATGGTCCACAAATTTATCCATTTCAAAATAGATGCAATCTATCAATTCATCCAATGATGATGAAGAAAGCACCATGTGGTGGGGGATCTCCATCTTCTGCTCATCCCATTTGTCAAAGTCCCATTTCCTACATCCATAAGCCATTCTCTGTAGGCAAAATTTGCAACATCACCATCTTCCACACGCATGTTATGTGTCAATCTAAGGATATTCATGTGATTCCATAAGTGTGATTGACAAAGTGTAGCATCAACAATGTTGGCATGTGCTCCGTTGAACACCACTGGTAAGATTTGTCTAAAATCTCTACCAAGAAGTAACACTTTTCCACCAAATGTCTTTCTTGAGCACATGATATCTTGCAAAGACCTATCCAAAGCCTCAAAGGCATATCGATGCGTCTTAGGAGCCTCATCCCACACAATGAACTTGCATAGTCTAAGCAATTCAGCAAGTTGACCCTGAACAGGGATATTGCATGTGCTGTAACTATCAATCTCCAAGGGTATCTTGAACTTGTAATGTGTGGTGCGTCCATTTTGTAGCAGCAATGTTGAAATCCGAGAAGATGCTATGGTCAATGCAATTTCCCCTTCTCCATGCACGCGTGATAAAAAACAATTGTACAAATAAGTTTTCCCAGTCCTTGCAGGCCCATCCAAGAAAAAAATAGCCCCCCCCATCAATAGTCAATGCATGGCAAACTGTCTCAAAAGCAATCCTTTGATCTTCATTCAAAGTTTGCTCCATTGCATGTGATGCGGATAGCTCTTGCATTCTATCAAGACATTGCTCTTGGAAAAGTAATGTAATTTCATCATGTGTCACAAAGTGCTTATTAGGTATTGGAATTACAGGATATTCGATTAAACTTTGTCCAAATGTACCAAGAATTTTGGCAAATCTCTCAATGCATACCCTTCAGCAACCTGTGCACATACATCTAAGGACTCATACCTCAACTCCAACATGTGTCGATAGTCCTCAGACAAAACATGTCAAAATATTTCCCATAAGAGATGAGGGGAGGAGGGTTCACAAAACAATAGAATGGTCACAAGAAAATGTCTCAACTGTAAGCATGTATGTGTACTGCAAGCTTCTTCCATGCAACCAAAACATTTCCTATCATCCTCCAAGATACCTCTTGCAATGCATGTTGCCTTGAATACTGGGAACAATACACCATTTACGGAACGCAGCTCCTCAAATGATTTACATCCTTTACAAATAGTCAAAAGCAAATGGACATAATATCGTTCATCGCTAGAGTGCTGCACAAAATACATCCGCACAATAGTGTCCCCACGACGTCTCTTCGTCCATTTTTTGGATTCTATTTGGCATCAGGATTCTCCAAGTTGCATGTGAACCACTCTGTCAAAGTGGTCTTCTTTGCAGCCTCCCTTTGTAAGACATCATTAATGTTTTCATTATCTTGAAATGTCATGATTTGACTAGCTAGAACATGCACGCTCAATCTCTGGACAATTGGTGCATCATTGTGCAAAGGGAATTCAAAAATTCTCTAGCAAGCCTCAGATGCAGATACAAAGCATCCATTTGTATACATGTCTATCTCAGTAATAATCTCCCTCTCAAAATCTTGTGCTGATGTATGGAATCTTATAGTTGCCCTATCATGCCCCTTGTAGATGTACTTGTAGACATACTTTACGACGGTGAAATTGTAGAACATACCTCAATATTGATATGTGTATTAAATAGCGTCGATAAAACATAATTATATGGCACAACCCATCGATTATCAATAGTAAAACCCTTGACCTTGGCGCTGAAGCCATTGTTTCGTCGTGAATATATGGGGTAGCCATTATTATCCATGCTTGTTTGCTCACAAAATGGATGTGGATA
This sequence comes from Adiantum capillus-veneris, assembly GCF_014529385.1. NCBI lineage: Eukaryota > Viridiplantae > Streptophyta > Polypodiopsida > Polypodiales > Pteridaceae > Adiantum > Adiantum capillus-veneris. The sequence continues at coordinate 173,981,280 of NC_140936.1, read as the reverse complement.
TTTTTTGATACATTGCCTATCTACCATGCAAGGAGATGAAGTATTGAGCTGACCACATGGGCCATGAATGTTACAACTAACAATGACATCATGCAGCACTGGAAATCGATTTTTATCTGGCAACTCTACACAAACCATCTTGTCATAGTCAAATGTTGATTGAGGCTTACATCAAGGATCTAGAATCAATAATGTATGAGAATGTGGCAAGCCTCTCTTTTGGAACTCCACTACAGACATGTAAGCCACCACTTTCCCAAAAATATATTTCTTCAAGATGTACTTCATCATGCTTGAGTGTTTCAGGAAAAAAACCCTTGTTGCTATGTCTGGTCGATCAGAGGAAACCTGTCCTGGAAGTAATGCCTCATTTATTTCTGCCCATTTAGGGTTACATGTAAATGTGATGAATAGCTCTGGCTTTCCTTTGCACGGACAATTGCCATTTCATCTTGATATAATTGGTACATGTGGTGAGGGCCACCTGTAACAAATGAGGGCAAGACAATTCTTTGACCCGCAGACCGTCCAAGGAAAACATCACTCTCATACAAATGCACCATGTCACCCACGCCTGCATACAATTCTACCCTCAATGTCTTTTGACTTGTGTGAACCCATGCAAGACGACACTCCTCGATGGCACAATATGCATCAACCATAAATTGTTGAAGTAAACGACCCCCGCAAAGCAAGCATGATTCTGTATCAGCATGAACTTGTAGTCGATATGCATAGTACTCTCTTTGAGTGACACATTGTCGACCACCAACCAATGTATCCAAAGGGCCACACACATTTGCATAAGGAATCTTGACATGCCATCCATCTTCTCCCTGTTGTGGAAAGATAAGAGCATACAATAGTGGCATGTATGACCTATGTAGATTTGAAATCCTCTACAACCTTCCATCTTGACAATGTATCACAACGTCTCGATGGCCACTTGTTTGTACGTCCCCTTGACCTGGCATAATTGTAGCAACCTCATTGCCAACAGGTATCAAGTACTACTTGGAAGTATTTCTATTTTCACAAATTGTCATTTTGATCTCCACACGAGGGTTGTCATGGAACATTCTACCAACATTGTAGAATGCATTTGCATATGGATTACATGATTGCATCATCATTGACAATGCTTCAAGAATGGACAAATCCAAACCATCCAAGGCACTCATACAATTTCGAACCTCATGCTCAATATCATATACAACATCTGTGCAAATTTGGGTACCACTGCTTCATGTGGTGGCAAAGAACCAATTCGATGGTACACATTACCATGTACACAAAAGCAATATGCACTAGACCTACCCATCAATGTTTCATCAATGGTAGCTCCAAGGGATGTAAATGCCATCACACTGTTGTAGCTCCTTATGTTTTTTTTGAAAGACCTACTCAAAGCATCACTATTATTGAGTAACCTCTCCAATAGACATGGTGGTCACACAAGAGGAAAAAGGGATATTGTTCCACCGTTGCAACAATACCTTCCTGTGGATGGTGTATGCTCATTCTTCATTTCACATGGCCAAAGATGTGCACCACAAAACTCGCAAGAGGAGGTCATGGTTCCTATATAATCTAAAGGTAATGGTCCATGTGTTAGTGGAAGCATGGAAGGGTGAACCCCTCGTATACATGGATAGGCATGTAGAATGCAAGCAATGCCTCCAAGAGATGTGTCATGAAAATACGGGGCCTGCTCCTCACTTTGAGTGTCTATGATAAGACAAAAGTTGCCATCATGTCGATGGTGTTGCTCTCTTATGTTGGAGGTGCACTGCCTTGCCCGTTGTCGACAACTTCTTCTTGTTGCATCCAAACATGATATAATGTGTTGTCTTCATCTCTGTCCTTGCATGATAGTTTGCAGAGGGTTTTACAGAATAGTAACATCGCCATGAACACAATCCTCGACAAATGAAAAGGGAATTGTATCATGACCATGGTCATCTGTGGAGGATGTCAAGTATCTTGTATGTTGTATAGCACGTTGGAGACGATAATTCTATGCAACCTTTTGATGCGCATGCACATGCTAGGAATGACTTGGAGATTCAGGAAGACGTCCCTCATCCTCATTAATGCTCCTCCCAAGCGACATAGAAAACACCGCTCTCATATTAGTGCCATAAGTTTTTTCATTTTATTTACTCTCAAATGCAAGCATGAAATACCGTCAATGTAGTTATTGGAGTATTGCACCCAATATAGGGAAGTTTTTCTGACTTCCAATTGCAAACATAAAATACCATCTATACATCACAATATTGATTAGAGTAGTGCACCCCAACGAAGGAAGATAGAGTGGACATGAACTCAAGGCTTGTCAGATAGATCCTTTCTATAGCTTTAACAAACCTCTCCTTTCATACATCTCACCATTTCTTCTTTGAGTAATATATGTTAAATCTAACATCCATTGGATGAATTAATTATAGAATGACACCATTGGAGTCCAAGACTCTTATCAGATTTCTTGAAGGTCTCTTAGCACTCCTCTCATAAGTTCTCTCTATAATGCCGACAATGGGTCTTTCATGGGTGGCTATATGAAGAAGGTGCAGAAGCTTGAGCAGCCCAAGTGCAATAGACTTGCTCTCCTAATTCCTTCTCTCAATATTGTAGGTTGGTTCTCCCAAATCACATTGAAATAGTCCACTCAGAGTTCAAGACTCTATTAGCACCATCCTTATGACTTCCAAATTAACCTCCCATGTCATGGGGTCTCCCAATGGTGCTAGAAAATGTGCTTATCATGGCTACCGGCATGAAGAAGGAGATGAAACTTGAAGAACTTGTCTATCACTCACATGTGGTAGACTGGTTATCAGAGTTGTCGGCCCCATTGTGGTAGACTGGCTCTCCCAATTCCCTCTCTATTTTTGACAACTATGTCGCCCACAATTAAGAGGGAGAGTCCCAATTGTTGACATGTGGATGTGTATTGATCAACACACACACACACACTCACTCTCTCTCTCTCTCTCTCAACAACTTAGGTCATGTTGAGTCGCTTGGACAATTCTCTTTAATTCTCTCTCTCTCTCTCTCTCTCTCTGCCCCCCCCCCCCCCTCTCTCTCTCTCTCTCTCTCTCTCTCTCTCTCTCTCTCTCTCTCTCTCTCTCTCTCTCTCTCTCTCCCAAATGCAATTCATCGAGCTAATCAAAGGGCATTGAACTTTTAATGCATCATGTAGTGCTCCAAGAGAAGAAGATGGAGAGACAGACACGTGCAAGGCTTCTTTGAGGTGGAAAAATTTAACTTGCATTATGTATAAATAAAATATAGTTTTTCTCTAAATTTTTCCATTGACAAGTTTTCCAAGTGTCTGGGCAAAAGCATTGTGTAGCTGATTGTGTATAGGATTGCTTAAAACATGTAGGTTGGTGCAATCACACACACAAAATTTTGAGATTCATCTTCAAATTCTACTTTTGAAGGTGAGAAAACCAACAAAGTTCAAAGAATAAACATTCAAACATAGAAAATTTGCCGCTAAAGTTTCTCATATATAGGTTTACAATGCTTTTTCTAAGAAAAACATTGTAGTGCATGCAAATGCTTGAAGAAAACCTAGGTTTAGTATAATTCTACCTACAAAAGTATAGTTGTAGTTCGAAGGTGAGAAAACTTACAAAGCTTAGAGAAACCTCAGACTTCTTGGTTTGAAGACGAGAAAACTTACAAAGTTTAGCAAAACCTAAAATTCCTTGGTTTGAAGGAGAGAAAAGCTACAAAGTTTAGGGAACTTTAGTTTAAAAACGTGCAAATATTGTACATTTGCCTCTCAGATTTCTCGAACATAGCAAATTTGCTGCTAAAAATTCTCATATATAGGTTTACAATGCTTTTTCTAAGAAAAACATTGTATTGCGTTCAAATGCTTGAAGAAAACCTAGGTCTAGTATAAGTCTACTTACAAAGTCTAATTCTAGTTCAAAGGCGAGTAAACCTACAAAGTTCAGAGAAACCTCAAATTTCCTGGTTTGAAGGCGAGAAAACCTACAAAGTTTAGGAAAACCTCAAATTTCTTGGTTTGAAGGCGAGAAAACCTACAAAGTTCAGGAAAATTTAGTGTAAAAACGTTGTATATTTGCCTCTAAGATTTCTCAAACATAGCAAGTCCGCCGCTAAAATTTCTCATATATAGGTTTAGAATGCTTTTTCTAAGAAAACCTAGGTTTAGTATAATTCTACCTACAATGTATAATTCTAGCTGGAAGGCAAGAAAGCCTAGAAAGCTTAGAGAAACCTCAAATTTCTTGGTTTGAAGGCGAGAAAACCTACAAAGTTTAAAAAAATTTAGTGTAGAAACGTGTAAATATTCTACATTTGCCTCTCAGATTTATCATATGATGGTTTTCCAAGTTAAAAAAAAACACTGTTGATCCAAGTGTTCGAATAAATTTAAGTTTAAAACCTGCAAAGTTTAGAGAAATTTTGTATAAAAATGTGCAAATATCATAAGTTTGCCTCTCAAAATATATCATATGAAGGTTTTCCAAGTTTAAAATAAAACACTATTCATTGAAGTGCTAAAAAAAAATCTAGGTTTAGCGTAATCTCATTTACAAATTTTGTGATTTGAAATTCACATATAAGACCTAACTTGAAGGTGAAAATTCCACATAGTTCAGAGAAAACCTTCAAACTCACTCAAAAATTTTGTTCGCCTCCAATCTTTGCCGCCTCGGATTCACTTGTGCCGGCTTAGATTCACTCTCTCCGGCTCGAATTTGCTCGTCGGCAACCTTGGACTTGTTTCTTTTCGCCGCCCGCTTTGGATTCGACAAACTCAACTTCCTTGTCGATGCCGAGCATGAATGTATGGAATCAATCCCTCTCTCTCTCTCTCTGCGTCTCTCTCTCTCTCTCTCTCTCTCTCTCTCTCTCATGATGTCAACCATCACCATATGAGCCAAGCTCTTATCTCTCTCTCTCTCTCTCTCTCTCTCTCTCTCTCTCTCTCTCTCTCTCTCTCTCTCTCTTTTTAAATTATAAATGAAGCCTCAATTGGGAACATTCATTATGTATGCAAAGATCTGAGACACAACAACTCAAAATTGAAAACTTAGGTCCCCCAACACACATTTTTCCTTTTAAATTTTGCCTTCTAAATTAGCATTATTACAGCTCACTTTTTGTGTGTCTTTCCTGGCCCTAAGGAGGGTGGCAAGCAGTGTTCGAGAATCTCAGCTTGATAGCGTGCCGTTTCCAATTTCAAAAATGCGATTGAGGGTCAGAGGAAGGAGAAATTCTGCCCCAAAACAGGGAAAAATTGTGTAAAAACCCAAAAAATACTCCTAATTTTCTAAAATTTCCTCTTGGCAAACTCAAGGAAAGGAATTTTTTAATGTTTGGAAAATTGATTTTTCCCGAACACTGGTTTTGCCTTCTAAATTAACATTATTGCAGCTCACTTTTTGTGTGTCTTGGTTGGCCCTGAGGAGCTCAAGAATCTCAGCTTAATAGCGTGCTATTTTCAATTTCAAAAATTGCCGGTTAAGGGCCAGAGGAGAAGGAGAAATTCCGCCCCCAAATAGGGAAAAACAGTGTAAAAACCCAAAAAATACTCCTAATTTTTTAAATTTCCTCTTGGCAAACTCAAGGAAAGGAATTTTATATGTTTGGAAAAATGATTTCTCTCGAACACTGGCACTGGCGAGCCATGAAACCATCTCTCTCTCTCTCTCTCTCTCTCTCTCTCTCTCTCTCTCTCTCTCTCTCTCTCTCTCTCTCTCGTTTTTTGACCTAGTAGACAGTAGTCACTCTTTTGACCATAACTCGCTCATTTGAACTTCGATTTAGGTGATCTATAGCCTCAATCAAAGAGCACGAAGCCCTCTGCGCATTGATTTAAAGACAAATTTTTTTGTGTTATGGAGGGCTTTGCTATAACAGCATCTCAAAACTGAAAAAACTGTCAAAACTTTTCGTTTTCTTGCCGACTTGAAGGCAATGTCAGACAAAACTCGCAAGGGTGGAAAATCCACACTCGCCATGGAGAATGATGCAAAATCTCCAAGGAATTTGGATGCTAATCCAACCACATCGTCTACAACAACGGAAGAAATTATGATGGCTTACTTGATCTCATTACAAGAAACCGTCAACAAGCAAGGTGAAGAGTTGCGTGTACTTGCAATGGTGAATGGCACTTTAAGAGTTCTCGTTGTGGAGAATGAGCATCTTAAGAAGGTTCTTGAAATGCAAACAACACGCTTGATGCATCTTGAGAATGAAGTTCAAGAATGTAAACGCTCTCTTATTGACATGAATGTATTGAAAGAGCGCTTGAGAAAAGTTGAGAGTGATCATGTATTGAAAGAAGACACAATAGATACAATACGACATGATGTATGTGAGATGAGAAATGCATCCAAATCATGGGATGATATATGTAAGGATAATGTGGTTTCTACATCTCCTTTGATGCAAGCCGTTGTCCAAGCAAAGAATATAGAGAATGTGGACACTCAAGAATTGCAAGAACGACAAAAATGCTCAAAGAACATCGTCATTCGTGGAATCAAGGAGGAAAGCATGGAAACACCCCAATCTCTTACAGTTGCTATTGAAGAGTTTTTTGCTACACCTTTAACATGTCAGGAATCATGGCTTATGGTGCACATCGAGTTGGAAAACAAGGAGTCCTTCGCTCCGGAGAAAGACCTATTGTATGTACCATGGCTGATGAGGTAAAGAGAAAGATCATCCTTGACAATAGTTGGATCTACCTCAAAGGAACGGGTTGTAATGTGAATGAGGATCGCACTCTTATGCAACAAAATGTACGTCGCAAAGCATATGAGGAAAGAAGCAAGAAGGTTAAGGTTCCATGTCAAGAAGAAAAGCCACTTGAGGAGGATGCAAGTCCACCAACAAATAGGGACACATGATCTATGAGACCAACTCACGCTTGAGAATAAGCTTTTGGAATTGTAACGGGTATCCATGGAATACGGGAATTGGCATTGATGAGCTTACCAATGACTCCGATGTGATACTTCTTGTCAAAACATGGGAGCATGATGCGCAACAAATTCTTGGATTTGACAAATACGATGTGCATTCTTTACTCTGGGCCAAAAATGCAAAGCAACAAAGAGGCCAAGGAGGTGTAGCATGTATGACCAAAAAGGGTTTGAAAGATGTTTCCATTGTCAAAGAAGATAAATATAAACGCTACTTATGGTTGAAAATCAGCCCACCAAATGGTCAAGTCATGTTCGTGGTTGGTTGCTACATTCCTCACTATGACTCCAACTTTTATGCTTGCTTGGATATGGATAGAGATCAGCCCTTTGTTGAACTAGAGGAAGACATTGCTCATTACAAGGATCAAGGTGAAGTCATTGTTTTTGGAGACATGAATGCTCACACAAATACGTTACAACACGACACACAACAAGTCGACATGCCACATGTCTCAAGAAAAATGGATGACTCATACATGTATAATCGAAGTTCTAATGATACAAAAGAACTGGATCACTATGGAAAGTCACTTCTACATATGTGCAATAGTACCGGAATGCTCATTGCAAACGATGTATCTCTATGGCAAGGCACCAATGACTTTACATGTAGAAAGCACAATGGTGATAGAGTGATTGACTATATATTGTTCTCGGAAGCCACTCTAAAATGCATACAAAGCTTTACACTTTGTGAATGGAATCCAGAATCGGATCATAGGATGTTATGTATTGATCTCAAGTGTGGTAAACGGCCCGAGCATGTAGCGTCCAATCATGATGTGAATCATTTCTACCTACGTCTAGAATTAAAACGAGCACTTATATATGCTGATATGGTGGACCAAATGTTAAGAATGATAGAGCATCAAGAGAGCCCAAAAACACTTGCTAAGATTGGATGCAAGCAAAAACAAGGAAGTTTACTTGGAATGTTCACACACATACAAAGCACTTGTTCAAAAGAAGAGGAGAAGGTGGGAAGTCAAAAAACAACTTCTTTTAGCGCAAGAGAAAGCACATGCATGTGGCAAGTTTTGGCAAAATCTAAAAGGCAAGCACGTTGAGACCTTTGGTGACTTGACTCTTGAGGATCATTAAGGAAAAAAATGGACTCTCCATGGGCCTTGTAAGAATCCCTAATTTCAAGAAAGCCTGCCAAGATTAAGGGGGACAAAGGCTTTGAATGGGGCTATTTTGGTAGGGTCTCCTCCACCTTTGACCCCTAAAAAGGTAGGGGGGGGGGGGGGGGGGGGGGGGGTAACCATTTAAAAAGTAGGAAGGGGGGGGGTAAACCATTTGAAAAGTAGGGGGTAGGGGGTCTTCTCTCTCTAGCTTTTTGGCCAACTTGTAAAAGTGGCCTCTTAACTCTCCCATGTCACCTAAGCAAATCCGTCGGTCAAAGAGGTAAAAAAACTCTATTCCCCCCTAAAAAGTACCCCCAACATATATACATATTAAAAAAAATATTTTTAAGTTAAATTACTCATAATTCAACATTTTTTGACTTCCTCCAAAAAATTTAGGAAATTCCCCCCAAATTTGAAAACTTTCCCTCCTAATCTAAGCTCCTCTCCTACCCCCATCCCCCTTGCACCTGCACCTCCTGCTGCACCTACACACCCATCTCTCCATCCTTCAAGCTCCATCTCTCCATCCTGCAAGCTCTATCTCTCCATCCTTCAAGCTCCATCTCTCCATCCTACAATGCCTCTTGACGACGTGACCAATGTCCCAGCAAGCGGTTCACGCGGTAGGTCTCCAGGGCTTTTCCTACGGCTACCTCAAGAGTATGTTCCGACAAAGAAAACATTCTTGGGTACATTATCGTCAGCCAACGAACGCCGCGCTCAAGGGGAGAAGAATGTGGATCTCTGGACATACGGATGCTTGTATCCAAAGGATCCTTCTCTCAATGTTCATCCGTCTTTTACAAACATTCCATCACTGTTGCAATACGTTGGAAATGGAGAGCAAGGTTTGTTGGGCTACTGCAAGAGACTCAACAAACACGAGATTGCGCGGTCCGAGATCTACTTGCGTCATTGGCAGTTGCTGTTGAATGGGAGTTTCCACAATCTTCAAGATCAGATGCAAACAGCTACTAGTGCGCTTGAGGAGGCAAAGAGCACCATCACAACCAAGGAAAATGTAATTAAAAAGCTTGAGGATACTCTTCCACACATGAAGAGTACTGCCATGGGAGGTAGGGTGAGGAAACGAGAGTTGTCCGAAATTCAGACCCTTGCACCACGTGGAGGTGCAAGAAAACGAAGGGTGACAGCTATGAGGTATGTTTTGTCCCTCATGTTGTTTAAGTCTAATACCGCTCATCATTGTTGTTTTGGGTAATAGGAACTTCGTCCAAAAAATGTGCGGCGGCGAGAATGCGTCAGCTAGGGCTTCTTTACTTCGTTCTTGCTCCAGAGGCAAAACACTTGAAAGACGCAATCACTAAGAGAGTTCTTAGTGATTTTTTTAATATTGTCACTGATCTAGATATTCAGGATATTTGTGATGCTGTTGGGATTAGTACGAAGGGCTATCAAGAAATACATCGAGTGTTAAAAGATGCATTAAGAAGTCGAGGAGTCACGGAAAACCTATTCCCACTTCCTCACAGAGTGGCGATTGCCAAGAAGGTGTCAAATGAAGATGTTGTTCACCGATTAGGGGACTACTTGTATATTGAAGACACGATGCCTCTTCACCCGCTCCGTAGCAAATCGCAAGGAAGGAAGGGCCGCGGGAAGGGAAGCGGTGCTGTTTCTAATAGTCTGTTGCGGACCGAAGGGTTTGTTTACACCAAATTCAACAATATCTTTGTGGACTTGATACGATTGCAGCAGTCCATGGCTGTTTTCTACAATTTGAGTGATGCAGGTTAGTTTAGGGTTGCCTACATGCTCTATGATGTGTCATAACATGCATTCTGAGGCTTTATATTGTTGGCAGTTCTTGAAGGCAAGCTTGTGTTCGTGTTGAAGTTGGATGAGTGTGTAATTGTTAAAAGGAGAAAGTTGGAGAGAATGAGCATCACGCTTATGAATGAAGCCCTAGCTTATGCCAAGCAATCTTGTAGTTCGAGTGAAGCGACAAAGCCCTCTTTTAGTGTGCAATCAGAGAAGGATATATGGTGGCTTGGTGCAATTGAAGTTCCAAAAGAGACACATGAAGTCCTTGCATGGATTTTCAGTAGAATCCCATGGGTCACAGAGGTCATTAAAGCTCAAATAAACGGTGAGAAGCTCATGGTTCCAGGACGTGGGGATTTTGATGTTGAATGGCATTTAGGTGGTGATCTAAAGACCATAAAGTGCATGCTTGAATGCAAACAAGGTGCAAATTCTTTACTTCCCTGTCCATTTTGTGTGAAAGGGCACAAGACAAGTCGAGCAACTCAAGTGAAAGGTCGGGACGAAGATAATGATGACCATATAAATAGGGAGGGGCAAACTTCGGTTCTTTCATGTGATATGCTACAGGTGCCCAATAGGGATAGCAAAGATCCTGGGTGGAACCCCATAATTGCCTTCTCCCTCAACAATGTTCACTTTTGTACATTGCATGCGTTTATGCGAATATTTGATAGGATCCTAAAGCATCACATTGATTATGCTTTCACAATGAATCCCCTTCAACGATCAAAAGACTCCTTGCAGGGGTTGGAGACGCTCCTTAATGAGATTGGCAAGGCACGTCGATTTTTCAAGAAGATGTCAAGTCTCCAATGCAAGTATCCAAGGCAAATGTTGATCTAGCAAGTGAGAAGCGGTGGGACTTGTGGAAAGATTTGTGTTCATGCACGACGGACAAAGATCCCAATGTGGAGGTTGCTAACCAACGCAAGCTAGTATGGTCATCCTTTCAAAAGGTTGTGCAATTGATGAATCTTTCAAGCACCACCGTTGAGCAGCGAGAGGAGTTCAAGAAGGTGCTTTATGAATTCACAAAGGCCGCTAAGGATGGATGGTCTGAAAGCAAGATTACACACTACATGGTTTGTTTTAACGGGCTTAATACATATGCAATGTTTGAAAATGCAACTTTTCTATTGGCTTATCTTCTTTTGGTTGTTTTAGCACATTCTCTATGCGCATGGTGCATACTTCATGGACCGCTATGGTTCGCTTGATATATAGAGTACACAAGGCATGGAGAAGTCCCACTATCGAGCAAAAGGAGTGTACTTCAAGAATACTCAGCATGGTGGTGGTAGTTCACACTCCAACTACCTCCAAGAGATGTTTAACTGGTTTTTTAGGCACACCTTTGGGAGAACTCGCACTATTGAGAAAGCAAGAGAGTCGATGTTAGCAAAGCAGTTACGCAACGCCTCCCGTACTGCAGCATCCGAGAAGTGGAAACGCTTGCGAGCGTCCCTGGGCCATGAAGCTTGGCGTGCAACTAAGTATCGAAAAGGCAGCGTTTGGGCGTCGCGTCAGCCGTGCGCATGATCAAGGTTTAGCTGTTAAATTCAATTGGTTTATTTGAGTTTCACTCAATTGGCCGCATAGTGTGAAAGGGCCCAAATCTCAAAAAAACCTATTTAAAGGTTGAAGGCGCTCATTTTGTCATTTTCCCTACTAGGTGCTACCATGGCAAGAACAAAAAAAACGGCAAGGATTGCATATCCAGCGGGGCCGGATGGCCAACAACTCAAAGGTACAGCAACAGAAGCTGGAACTTCACAAGCTCAAGGTGAAATCCACACAGAAGAAGCTAGAGCTTCAAATCAGCATGGCCAGTCCTCTACAGCAGTAAAAGAGAGAAGGAAGCATCGCCTTGTTGTCTATTCATCGGACTCCAACGATTCTGATGGCAACAGGGAGGATGAGAGCGACCAAGGCAAAGAAACAAACAACCAAAAGCAGCCGTTAGAAGGCTTCGAAGAGACGCAAACGGATGAAGATGCCCCATGGGTTGGTGTCAAAATACAAACTTATCAGGCTCACATGTCTAAAGGGAGTGGACCTACACCATCACATCCGCTCAATAGTGAAGAGCACAAATCAGATGGAGACTAGGTGGAATCAGATTATGAGGTGTTGGAAGTGCCTGTGCAGAAAAAAAAGAGGAAGAGCATTGTCTACAAGAAGAGGAAGCAAGCTGCCCCAACTAGTGCCAAAAATGCACCTCCACGTCAACCTCAGAAGGTACGAAAGCGCAGCTGTGCTTTTGCGGAGATTCGACACTATCAAAAGAGCACCAAGCTCTTGATTCGAAGGGCCCCTTTTGCAAGGCTATGTAGGGAGGTTTTGCAATTGTACAACACTCAGTTTCGAATGGGCGTTGTGGCCATAGAGGCAGTCCAAGAGGCAGCAGAGCAATATTTAACTAGCATATTCGAGGATTCTAACCTATGTGCCATCCATGCAAAGCGTGTAACCATTATGCCCAAGGATATGCAGCTTGCTCGCTGTTTGCGCCATGAGGAGCAGCTTGTAATTAGGCATCAAACCTTTTTGTATTTACGGAACTTCCAAGATTGGGAAGAATTTGAATACAAGCGTCTTTTGATTGTATACCCCACTCTGTGCATTGTATTGGGAAGAATTTGAATATAAGCGTCTTTTATTGTATACCCCACTGTGCATTGTATTGTTTTAATTCTGTACCATGCGATGTAGCACTGGTCCAAGTTTTGTCTACCTTCTATTGTATGTATGTAGCCATTAGCTTGTTATTGTGAAAAATTGCCTATGTTTAGCACCTTGGCTAAGTGGGGCATGCACTTCCTGATGCATCCATGCTATGTGACTCACTATTGCATGGCAAAAGCATCTACAAAGTGTTGAAAATGGCTTGGAATGCCCCCAAACTGGCTGCCACAAGGGCGCGCATTTGGGGCTTCCAGAGGCATATGGATGGACACAATGCGCGACCTTGTGGCAGCATTTTCTAGTGCATTCCAAACACTTTCCAATGGTTTCCATATAATTTTCACAAGCAATAAGTATGTTTTGTTTGATTCAATGCTTCAATTAGCATAGAGGCTTCTGGCAATCATCCCCCTTAGTCCATGTAGCATAGAAATTTTGAAGGATGGTTGTTGCATCTGTGAAGTCAGTCCTAGACTCCAAAATGGGCTTGATATTGCCACATAGTTTTCTCTTGGGGTTTGTTAATACAACTTTAAGTATCTGGGGCAAGATGGGCTTAAAGTTACCTGGGAATGCTTGTCTTTCTGTTTTGCAACTGGGAATTAATGTCTTGTCTCTCTGTTTTGCACCTGAGTATGCTCCTATATGGGTCCAAAATCATCTGCCACAAGGGCGCGCATTTGCCCATTTCATTTGCTGATGGAAGGCACCAATGCGCGTCCTTGTGGCAGCCCATTTTAGGGACTTCCAAGCCCTTCAGTAGACACATCCATAACTTTGGAAGCCTAGATATAATAAAGTATGCATTTTATTAATTTTAATGCCTGCCAAACCCTTTAGTAGTCATATCAGAAATCATGGTGCTTCTCAT
>NC_140936.1:173930001-173967617 GCF_014529385.1 Adiantum capillus-veneris | reverse complement strand
TACTAATGGTAAGTACCTTTCCCATTGATTTTTGTTGATTCTACAGCATTGACAAAGCTCTTGAGTAGATCTAATATGGTGGAGTTGACAATCTCACTTTACCCCATCTGTTTGAGGATGATAGGCGGAGGAGAAGTTCAACCTTGTGCCCATATTCTCAAATAGTCCTTTCTAGAAGAGACTCATCATGCGAGGATCTCTATCTAAGACTATAGACTTTGGCAAGCTATGGTACTTGAAACTTTTAGAAACAAAGAGGTTAGCCATATGATGAGTTTTGATAGTCTTCTTGACAGATATGAAATGTGCTTGCTTACTAAACCTGTCAACTATCATCCATATGCTCGTATTTCCATAAATTGATTTTGGTAAACCAAAAATGAGATCCATGGAGATACTTTCCCAAGGTGCATTTGGGATGGGTAGTGGATGCAATAACCCCGCTTGTTTACCTCTATCATACTTTACCTTTTGGCACATCAAACATTGCGAAACATAAGCTTTTATGTCCTGCTTCATTGATGGCTAGTAAAAGTATGTCTCAATAGCATTTGTAGTGGCTTGTATGCCCCGATGTCCCACATAAGGAGGAGCATGGGATTTTAACATAACTTTCTCTCTCAATTCTTTAGTAACACGTATCTTAGAGCCATAGAGAAGAAATCCCTCAGAAATCCATCTTTTAGCTCATATGGATCTTGTATCTTCCCCATACTCAAAGCGGACATGACGTTAGATCGTGTAACACGGAAATTTTATCTCCTAAGACAGAAGGGGTTATCCAACTACCGTGACCCGTACTCTACTAAGTCTTTCAAACATATCACATCTTGGAAACAGCAACAAATCCTCGTAATTTATAAAGATTAAGGCTTGTAAATTCCACCGATACATTGATGATCATCCAGAGATTTTTATGGATGATGAGGATGTATAGAAAAATTATAAGGCTAAGCAGTGTGCTTTAGCTTGGATTTTGTATATAAAATAAATTGGATATTGTTTAGAAAATTGTCTTCACTCATTGGTATATGGTATTTTAAGAAGTATAAATGAAAAAGTGTAAGATATTAATCAATGAAATCATTTTTAGCATAATATGGCTCTCTATTCGGAGACTCAAGAGAAAAAGCTTTTCCTCAAGAAGATGCAACCTCCTACCAAAGGTGAAGGGAAGGACATTGAGAGGGATCTTGAAGTATGGATTAAAGTCATGGATGATTACTTTAACATGGCTCATACTTCTGATAGAAATTGTGCCATGTTGGGCATGTTTAAGTTAGTCAGTGATGCAAAATTATGGTGGAAATAGCATTGCAACGATGCTAGAGTTAACGAGAATTCACAAGAATGGGAAGATGTGAAGAAGGCAGTCATTGAAGGATACCTTCTCTTGCCCATAGGGAAATGAATGAATTCTTTGATCTACATCATCAGACTTTGACCTTGGAGGAGTATTACTCCAAGTTTGTGACATTAAGGAGATATGCACCAAGGTTATTTGTCAAAGAACATATAACTTGCTTTTACAAGGGATTGAATGCACCATTAGATACTAGGCTTGAAGCGATGAGACCTACATCTTTGCATGATGCTTTGATATATGCCAAGCCACTTGTAAAAGAGCAGTTAAAGTTTTAGAATAATCGAAGGCAGATGAGTGCCACTTTGAATACTGGGGGTAGACAAAACAACCGTCGACCTTTTTCCAGAAAACCTCCCATGATGCAAGTAAGGGTGGCAAATGCTGTGAATCAATTTATGGAGAATGTAAGATGCTTTGAATGCAATGAGATGATATCTTGGTCTATTCCAAGACTGAAGAAGAACATGAAGAGCATGTAAGGAAAGTACTGCAGATTTTATGTGAGCATCAACTTTATGTAAAACATAGTAAATGCACCTTTTACACCAGACATATTAAATATTTAGGATTCATTGTGTCAGAAGAAGGCATCTCTTTAGATCTTGCTAAGGCTAGGGATATTATAGAATGGCCCCAACCAAAATCTATCAACAAAATCAGAGGATTCTTAGGGATTACTGGATGGTATAGGACGTTTCTAAGGGATTATGCATTCATTGCAGCACCGCTTATACGAATCTATTAAAGAAGGCCAGTAAGATAAATTGGGAAACTTAGCATCAGGAAATCTTTGATGAATTAAAGAGATATGTCAATAAATTATGTACAACTCTGATGCCCCCCTTTATTTTGCCAAGATTCTATATATGCACTTCCACACCTTCATCAACATGTGGACTTCTCTTCCAAAGAAGTTCCCCAATCCACCCAAGACATCTGTGCATCCTCGGTGACACTTACCAGTGAAGAGCTAGCCCCCGCACTTAAAGGGACTCAACTATAGCTTTTACAAGAGAAGGAAGAGTTAAGAAGAAGATTGTAAGCCAAAGAATCGGAGACACAAATAATTTTACAATCACAGACTCCTCCCCAAGTTAATGCTCGAATGGAGTAGTGTATGATACAAATGAAGGCATAAATAGTGTCTCTATTGCAGTGAGACTGCCCTTTGCCTCGAACAACCTAATGAATGAAGTGCTACATCCAAAAGCTCTAATGCCACCTCTTGCGAGTTCTTCTTCAAATTTTAACCAATTTCCATCTTGTCGTAAGATTTTCGACAATTGGAGTGGCCATTACATGCTAGCTTGTGGACACTACTACCACCTCGCATGTTTGATTCGCCTCATGGTATATATATATATATATATATATATATATATATATATATATATACACACACACATATATATATATATGTATGTATATATATATACATACATACCTCCTAAGTCGGTGGTGCCTTCCACACGACGCCCACGTCGCAGACGGGATGCGGCTAGAGAACCATTTTCAGATGATGACTTGGTTAGTGAGAATGCTGCCGGTGACAGTGCGGATGGTGCGTCCAGTTCTCACAAAAGGGAGAGGGGTAGTTCTTGCCCACCTGTGCAGAGGCCGAGAGGTGACCAGTAGTCAGTAAGTTCACCCCAGTCACCAGCAAGAGCAACGCGACAGTTGTTTGGGCAGTAGGTGGTGGTTTAGACAATCCTGCATGTTCAGCCTTTTGTGATGTCTCTGGTGTTGCCAATGGCGGCCAAATATCCAAAATTTCGGGGGAAGTCTTATGAAGATCCAGATGCTCATGCCAGAAAGTTTGATAAAACTTATGGAATCAACAATGCGCCCCCAGTGGTTCCGCAACATAAGGAATCTGTCTTTGAGTCTATGTTGAGTGGGAAAGCTTCTAAATGGCTGGCGGAGTTCCCATCGGACCATTTTCAGACCTATGATGTGGTACGGACGGCGTTTTTGCGGCGTTTCAGAGTGGAGAAAACTGTGGCGTAGAATCTGGAGAAATTACGGACTCTCAAGTAGGGGAAACAGACTATAGAGAAGTATGCGGCTTGTTTTTGGGTTTTGCTGCAGCGGGTTCCAGTGGCGCAGCAGCCTGCTTAGGAAGTCTTGAGTGACTACTTTTTGAAAGGCTTAAGCAAGGACTTATGGACAGCACTTGCGACAGTGGATAAAGTCAATACAGATTTGGGTGATGTCATTACAGTGGCGGTCTTGGTTGGAGAATCGTTGGAGGATGATGACATGCCAAGCCGGCGCAAATCCAAGAAAAAACAATCACCAAGGGGTAAAGACAAGAAGAGTTCTGAGGAGCATTCTGACACCGACAGTACATGGAGTTCTTCATAGGAGGTTAGCAGTGATTGGGTACAAGGTTCAAAAGGATTTTATTTAAAAGAGTCCATTTCTATGTTGAATATACTTAACTATTAGGACTATAATGAATATTTGCTTGGGACCTTATGGCATCTTAGTCATAGACCTCTTGAAAAATAAGGTGCCTTTCCTTCATGTATTCATGAACAAGTTCTTGTGACTTTACATTCTTTAGCCTTTTAATGACTTCTCTTTCGAAGATAACCGTAAAGAGGATTCTCTTCTTTGGAGTGAATATATCCACATCGTCTTATTCTTGTGTGCATAATCTCCATGTACAAAGATCCTTAAAATCTATTGTTACATTGAAACAATAGGATATGTTTCTTAAAATATACCCTATGGCCCTTTAATCATAGACTTCTTGATAAATAATACGTTTTCAAATTTTACACATAGATGATTTCTATGTTCTTAAATAAAGATAAGTGTGTATTTTAATGCTTTGTAGTCACACTAACTAGAAATCCTATGTCCCCCCTTACATAGCCATCTGGAAATGGCCTTGCTATTATTTCATCTCTAAGTAGAAATCCCCCTTGATATGTAGTGCTACATTGAGACCATGTTCCCCTACACAAATTGTGAATAATAACCCTTCCCCCCCCCCGTTCATAAGCCTCCTATTGATGACATGTAAATTATTAACCCTTCCCCCCCCCGTTCATAAGCCTCCTATTGATGACATGTAAATTATTTGATCTCCAACAAGAAATTTCATTTTGAAAATGTACTATAAAATCGAGACAATGTGACATTTGATATATGAAAGATACTCTATGGTCCATAGGCTTCCTTTTTAGTAACATGATTTCAATTATCCATCTCCATAACGAAATAGAGGCCTCTTATTGTTGTGTGCATTATCTTTGTGTAGAAAATCCCATGAAAAGTAACCACAAGTTATAACACATCGAAGTAAAACCATAGGATATATTTTATGCAAGTTGTTGAGTCTAATAAAATATTTTTTTTGAAGCATTCATATTATTATGTTTTGGTTTTTTTTAGTAAGTTTGAGGACACTATTTGTTACCACAAGTTGATGAGTCTAATACTGAGTGCTATTCAAGATTTTGAGTTTGATAAAATGTTGTTAATAAAGTATGCATATTGCTATGCTTCACTTTTTGTGAGCAAGTTTGAGGATACTATTTGTTATCATAGGTTTTTGAGTCTAACAAATGAGTGTTATTCAAGTATTCATATTATGAACATTAACTTCCTCTAAGCAAGGTGGAGGAGAGGCTTCAAAAAGGTGTTTCTGAACACCCAATTTTTTTGAGAAACATATCCTCTTTGAAAGATTCAAGAAATATACTTGTAACATTTTAAGCAATGTGGTCAAAAGAGTTATACACAAAATAATTATTAATCCATACATTTGTCGATGATGGAGGACATTAAGGCTTCAAAAAGTTGTTTATAAATATCAAATTGTGGTCATAAGACTTATACACAAAATGATTATTAATCCATATGTTTATGGATGGTGGAGTCTTACGGTGGTATCCAGTCCATATGTATATGTATGTGTATGTATATGTATGTATGTATATATATATATATATAAAATTTATGTATATATATATATATATATGTATATATGTGTGTGTGTGTATATATATATATATATACACACACACACACACACACATATATACATACATACATACATGTCCATAATTTCTCCACCAAAATTTAGTTTCTTCTCCTGTGCACTCTCCATAACTTGGAAAGTCATGCATTTTCCACATTAGAATGACCCGAATTTAGCTCTGCATCAGTGTATAGGCTTTGACATGTTAAATACTTGTATCCCTTCCCACAAGATTTACAATTCTTCTATTAATGGTTACAAATACACATCCATGTTTTTTACCTTGTATTTGCCTGGTAAAAGAAGAATTGACAAGTACATGTATAAGATGGTGCATCTTGGAGTGTATGAGTATATGAGTGTATAAAGATTCTAGTTTGATTCTTATATCTTCTTTTTGGTGACATATAGAAATTGCATAGAGATCATGGTGGAACAAAATACCAGCAAGCAATTACAGAGAGCAAGGAAGGCATTTGAACACTTGAAACTTTTATTGTGTGGAATGACGGTCAACCAAGCATCCAGGGAAACAAGCAGGCTCTCCAAATGGGCCAACCCTACATATGCCCAATGGAAGGATATCAACAAGGCAATCTCTAAGGATATGATCAAAGTGGTGTGGCCTTGTGTAGAGTCAGAGATTAGCATGGGCAAATGAAAGGTTAGCAAGTGCTACAATGAAGAAATAAAATTGCATGTAGATAGGATTTTCCTTGAGGTGTATGGCCACCGTTTTCATGATGTTGATTTCCCTCTCTACTTTGCTAAGATGTTGTACCATCAATTTTTTCTAGAAACATAGGTGGATTTCTCCTCCAAAGAGGTGTCCATAGTAACACATGATATACTAGAGGAGATAGTTACTTTCACAAGGTAGGAACTCGCCTTGATGGTAGAGGGAGCATAGCTAGAATCAACAAAGGTTAAAGAGACTTGGAGCAAGAGATTTGCAGATAAAGAGCAAGAAGCCAAGAGAGTCCTCCACGCCTCACAAACTCCTCCCGCAAGCTAAGCCAAGGTAGAGGTCCGCCTTGATAGATTGACCCAAGAAGTGCATGGCTTTTCTCAATGTTTGCAACTAGCACAATGACATGGTGTCCACATTAGGTACTTTTTGTGACATCTTGAGATGGTTAGTAGCCCCTTTGTTGTAGGATCGAGTGGCAACAGCCTGTGCCCTGGTTGTGATGAGGATTTTGATAGTTGTAGCGGGGCTAACATTATCTCCCATGTGGCCACTTCTATCATTTGTTTTTCTGGTGACGTTGATGCAAGAAGGCTCATCATGTGCTACCTATCAATCGGAGTTTCATGAGACCCTTTACACACAGCTTGGGATGCCTAGGGACTACAAGTGAAGGAAGCACTGAAAGGGCACTCCTAGTATTCTATGCAATCTTTTTGATAATGAAGGAGGCAGAGACAATGAATTGAACATGCCCCCCCTCCCTATGCCTCCCAATATATTATTTTATGCCCTAATATTAGCCCTTTTTTGTAAATATTTTTTGTGAGAATGTAATGATGGAACACATGTCAAAAACCATCTTATCTTTGTAATACTTTTAAATATGAATGTACAAAGAGCGCTTTTTTTATCACTAAGCAATGGAATTTTATGTATATTTTTAAGCTGAGCAATGTTATTTAATATACATTTGAAACATGGACAAAGTGATTCTAAATTCAAATTGTACAATCACTTAGCAATGCAGGTGCACAACTTTTAAAACTATTAAAGTAAGAAAGACACACACACATAAGCTCACCATGTGTACAAAAGTATTGTCTCCTAAAAAGATAAGAATTTAAAAAAGTGCTATAGATCAGGGTTGCTATCATTTGAAAGCATCGGCCCACCGATTTTAGGCTATAGCAGCTCATGGATTTCATCCATATCTACTTGGAAATTCTCGTCCAATTGACCAAGAGTACATTGGGATATTTCAACATCAAAATCATCCTCATCCTAGGTATTACAATCATACATCCAACAACCCTATCTGTTAAGAGCCAATTACAAACAATGTTGTGTACATATTTATACATAGATTAAATCGTCTCTGAGCTAGAGTTTGATACACACTTGCCCAGGACATTCATTGCAAGATTTTACACGAGACTATAGTACTCTCTATCGTTCAACATCATCCACTTCCATAGTGGATGATTCTTTCCATTTGCTCGACAAATGCATTTAACGTAAAAGAGGTCAAATCTTTGATGCACTTCACTTTGTCATCATTTATGGCATAGAATACATTCATCCACTTATAGGAGTCTTGGATGACTTCTTCATTGCACATCAATTCCAGATTCCAATATTCTGGATCTAGCATGTAAATTGCATTGTGTAGCAGACTATGCACACTCACCCACCTAGCATGGAAGTACTTTCAAAGAATTTTTCTTTGTACTTTAGAAAAGGGGGCATTTGACCGCCACAGAGTCCTTAAGTTTTTCAAGAGACTATAAACTTCTATGCACCATCCAGCATATCATCCACACTTTCCCAAGATCAAGAGCCGTGTGGTAAAGGGTTTTTATTACATACATTATTGGTATCATCACATGATATGCATATGCAGCACCCTTCCACCAGCAGAGTTATTCAAATCTTCCCTTAACACTTTAACCTTCTCTTAATCCTTTTAGATTGGTCTACTTCCCACTCATAGAATGCCATGCATGAGAAGTTTTCAACCACAACATCTTTGTTGCAAATAAGACACTCTAAGGTGTAAACGTATGTACATAATCAAGTCTCAGTAGGTAGTTTTATGGTAGCACACATGAGTGACCGATAGATATCAAGTACCCTCTAGTGTTTTTTTTTTTTTGATAATTCTGCATGGTGTCAATAATATTTGCAAACCTAGTATCTTCACTTTTGTACCAATGCTTCATCATAAGGTTCATGATGTGAGTGTTACAACCACTGGGAAAATGTGAGGATATCAAGTACCCTCTAGCGTTTTAATGTTTTTTGACAATTCTACATGAAGTGTCAATAATATTTGAAAACAAAGTAGTATCTTCACTTTTGTACCATAAGGTTCACGATGTGAGTGTTACAACCACTACTAGAGAAAATGTGAGGATATCGTTGCCCCAAGGTATTCACTAGTAATATTGATGAGATGTCACTTGCATGCACCAAAAATGGGAAACTTCCCCCTATATACGGAAAACATCCCCTCGTTTATGGACCATAGCTTAAAAAAGATACCTCCCCTTCCTACCAAAAGCCCTTCCCTTACACTCATGTGATACCCATACAGAACTCATGGTGAATCCCACGAGATCATTGCTTTGAGATTTTTCTAGAAGAGTATACTATTCTTGGCATTATCCATTGTAATCTTTACCACATGCTTTGTACCTACTTATTATATTACATAAGAAAGTACATCAGTAATGTAGAAACTAGACTTAATGGCACTAGTATTTTCCATTGCTTTCACAAATGTTAGAGGTACGACCATAACATTGATCAATGGAAATCTTTGAAAATTAATGGCTCTAGTATTTTCCACTACTTTCACAAGTGTCTCCCCTCTTAGAGATACGACCATAACATTGATCAATGGACATCTTTGAAAATTAGACCATCCATCTCTAACAATGGTGCATTCTAAAACTGATATGCTACTAAGAATAACTCTTTGAATTTTCTCTTTGACTTCCTTGTAGCACATATCCAAAAACTCAAATCGCATAGCATGATAAGATGGTGCAAAAAATCCAGAGCCAAGTTCACCTATCTTCTTCTAAGATCTCTTCCAATTATCACTTTATACTATGACCATTGCATAATTGCCTATTAAGAAGATAGCTTGTGCCAATGTGAGTTGAGCATCTTACAAGACATTGCCGTGAAATCTCTCTTGCAATGAGTTTTGGTGCATGGTGACATTTTTTCCACTACAGCTTGGAAGAGAATCTCTTCATATAAGTTTCCCTTGCGGACAAAAGGATCTGGAGTACTAGCTGGCATTGCTTCAGGTGTATGATTGCTTCTTGATCCATGATGCATTTGTAATACATCAATGTCTTGGCTAACATAGTGCATCTTTTTAGCATCCTTCTGCTTAAACTCTTCTCTCAAGCACTTAGAAACAATGGGAGCTTGAGGATGTGTACAAACATGACATGCTTTCTTGGGGCCACCAAAATGTTCTCTAATGCAAGGTGCTTCACCAAATTTGATTACATGTGACATAGTTTGCACTCCCATTCTATAAATTGATTTGCCACATTTATGGCATACTCCCACTCTATTCATGTCGATTTTTTCTTTCTACCTGCCTACCCTTGAATTTTTTTGGCAACACCACTCAACCCTGCAGCATCGTCCATGCTTCACAATTCTGCTTAATGAAGCATTACACTATCTTCAGTATACCCATTAGGGAAAAAATGGACTCACAAAAGGGCCTTGTAAAGACGTTCTCTCTCTTCCTTAAATTAAGGAAAAGAAAAGAGAAGATGATCTCAATTTAGAAAAAAGAAGTATTTAAAAAAATGAGAGCTCTTTGTCTTGTGCATAATTTTTAAGTTATCTTTTAAGAATATCTCTCATTAAAGATTTTGTGCTAGTAATAATATGTTGATTGCTCACCAGCCCCACGACTCTAAATCCTAAAAGCTTTCTTGGAGCCAATTATGTGTATCCCACAAATGGTCCTTGCCAATGTATCAAATCCTTAATAGATTGCTTGGGGGCATTGACAGTGATTCTGAGAAGCCCATTAAAAAACACTCCTTTCCAATAAATTAGAAGCCTAACTTCCATTATGTGCAACTTTATAGCTTTCTTGGGGCCGTTACCAATGATTCTTGAAGCCTAGCCTAACAACTAGAATATAGAAGCCCACAAAACAACTATTAGAGTCAAACGATTTTGGATTTTACAAATTGATTGGCTGGTTAGTCTCTCTCTCTTTGAGCTTTAGGGATACTGAGAGCTGACAATATTTTGCTGTATGACTTTATGAAATGGAATTCCTGAATATGAAACTAATTTTTTCTTAACTTGTTTTTAAGTGCAGGAACTGATAGACGAAATGACTGCAGCATTTTGGTCTAATTGATCTCGAATAGACATGGTTGTAATAGGGGTGAGCAATCGGCCATCTATGAGGTCGTGACTGGATCTACATGCGATTACGAGCTACATTGCCGATAAATCATGGTCTAAGATCCAACGGAATGTTGAATGTCATGTGTGTGTGTGTGTGTGTAAATAAATAAATAAATAAATAAATAAATAAATAAATATATATATATACATACATACATACATATATATATATATATATTTATTTATTTATTTATATATATGTATGTATGTATGTATGTATATATTTGTGTATATATAAATATAAATATAAATATAAATAAATAAATAAATATATATATATGTATGTATGTATATATATACATATATATACTCCTAGCAAACATTGTGCTTTAAAAACCAAAACTTGCACACTTGCCACCACTATGTACATGCAAAAATCTGTGGCTCTGGGTCCAATAAATCATGAAATGGTTGAGCAAAAAAACTCCCCACAGTGTTGACCCTCATGTGTGAACTAGTAGACATGAGTAGAGAATTCATGACCCTCATGGCTTTTTACATGCGTGCCACTGCTTGACATAATTTTGAAGTCTTTCCAAGTAGTTGACTTGATTTTATCGTACTTGGTCTTATGCCACCAATGATGGGCAATGTCAAAAGTAAGTTATATGTAACCTGTTGAATTTTGGCTACATTATCATCAATATGGCATACACAAAAACATTGCTCCCATTTAGAGAGCCATTGGTCTACAACATTCACGGTCCTCATAGTGGACATGCCGTTATGTTTAGGAGATTTGAGGGCTTTAAGTTTCCATTTAGAGAGCCATTGGTCTAAACATAATCGCATGTCCTCATAGTGGACATGCCATTATGTTTAGGAGATTTGAGGGCTTTAAGTTTCCACTTAGTCCTAATAGTAAAAGGACTAGCTTCATGCTCAAAAGACCCTCCACTCCCATGACATGTCGCTACAGAAGTCACACTTAACCTTCCTCAACATATCTTCCACATCTTTACAGCTAACATTACACAATGCTATGAAAACATTCCAGTGTCTCACTCCATACACCCTCTACACTTCAATGAAACAAAGATCTGCTCCTATATCTTCTGCCTGCTGAATGACTGCACGGTTATTGCAGGCGGATGCTGCTTTAACCAATGCCTTGGCATCCCTATGGGCTTCTCTTGCTCACCACTTATGTGTAACATTTACCTAGCTTTTTTCGAATACAAATGGTGTCTTAAGAACATGGAAACTAACCATAAAATACTTCCATTATTCAATCATACTTTTAGATATATGGATGACCTATTGAGTGTTAACAACAGAATGTTCTCTAAATAGATTGATCAAATCTACCCCCACTGCCTAAAAATTGAGCCTACCTCCCTCCCAGATAATTCAACTGTTGTTGAGAAATTTTGCAAATCAACTCAATTTCTTAACCTTTCAATATCCCTTCATTCCCCATCTACAGGTGGATATGACCTTAGATTTATCTGGAGAAAGGATCTTCTTAAGCTTCCTCATATAGAATTCATTAAAAGAAATAGAAATAGGCCATACCAAGCCTCTATTTGCTCCTGTATTGGCCTTCTTTACTTAATTTTGTACTCTTCATATACCTCCTCTTTGGCCTGGGAAGAGATATTTGTACTAATTAAAAAATACTGCCAGAATGGATTTAACCATAATCAGATCCGGAACACCATCATACAAGCCCTCATTCGGCATAACTGGCCTGGACTATTGTTTCAAAAAGAGAGTCTCATCTCTCTCATAAGGTAGTAGGCCCATACACAATGGGCCTACTAACGACCCATTGTGTG
This sequence comes from Adiantum capillus-veneris, assembly GCF_014529385.1. Taxonomy (NCBI): domain Eukaryota; kingdom Viridiplantae; phylum Streptophyta; class Polypodiopsida; order Polypodiales; family Pteridaceae; genus Adiantum; species Adiantum capillus-veneris. The sequence continues at coordinate 173,955,336 of NC_140936.1, read as the reverse complement.
TGGTGCCTGGGTTAGGGCGGGCACACACACACACACACACACACCCACTGGTATACTGTTCATTAGTTATATTTGTTCCAAAAAAAAACACACCCCCCCCCCCCCCCCCCCCCCCCCTCTTTTGTGGCTCCTTTTGCTTGGACCATACTAGGTCAAACTTAAGAAATTGGTTTTTTTTAATAAAATGGACCACTACTACCGGGGGGCCAAGCCCTTGAATGTATTATAATGCTCTGTCGAGCGTGATCAATGTCGTCTGCTCTCATGGAATAGTGAAGGCGGCCCTCTTTCCCCCTGGCTATCGATCCCCATTGAAGGCCATAGGCGTGCAACTCGATGTTATCTCACACTCATGGTGGAGCGCGGCCTAGTTCTCTCGATATCGTGACACAGCATACGGGCAAGACCTGCCTCCTCCTGCTATAAAAACACGTGAGGGTGCATCTCTGCCCCTCACTTAGCCATTGTGGGTGTGTTGAGTTATTCTGTGAAACACTTCTTGTCTGCTTTTTACTACCAAGGAAAATGGAGCTCTCCTCGGAGGTGACTCAGGTGTTCAATCTTACCCCTGTTGAGTTTGCTGGTTTACTGCACTATTTATGCACAAATTAAACACTAAAAGGTTTTTAATTAGGGAAGGTGGTCCTACCTTATGCTTGTTACAAGCACGCATACTGTGCAATTTTTTCGGCTATGGTATTTTTGCAAACTATGTGCAAAAGGCATTTTTTGTTGATGTTAATTCAAAGGGCTTAGGAATGGTGCACCCCCGCCTTGTATAAAAACTGCTCCTGACCTCGGATTGGTTAGGTCACATATGTGGTTTACTGTAGGCTATGTCGATTCTTGTAAATTGTTGCAGGTTCATATAATTATGAGCATGACTGGTTATTTTACTAAGCCTAGACATTATGGCTGGCCTTGGGTCTCTTGTGCATTAAAAAAAGTCGGTATGTGCTTGTTTGCATAAAAAATGGGGGTAGCTTTAGTAAGGTGTAAAGGGCTCAGAGATTAACCGATGCAGGACTTCACCTCCACATAAAACTTTTTGTGCATGTGTGGCAGTATGTGTATGTATGTATATGGTTGTGAATATGATGGTTGGCTTGATGGTTGTTCCTAATACATGCTACAGTTGGATACGTATATTGATAAACGAGGACTGATACTGTGTCCCGACTGTATAAATGGTGGAAACATGGGGTTATGGCCAATGAGTCACTTAGCTTTGACTCTGGCAAAAAAAAAGGCTTAATGACTGGTTCTTGTCGCTGTTGTAACCGATTTTTTTTCTCTCTAAGGAGATAGAGGTATCTAATTGACTAGCACGTTTCGAAAACAGTTGGTTCTTTTCTGTGATTAATTGGTTTCCATTGGGGCTTATCACAATTGGGAGCTCATATCAGGCCGGACACTACAGTCCGTGATAGCTTGGCATTTTTGTGAAGGTCAGTATACAACAGCTCATGTATTTTTTTGGCTTTGGAAAAAAGCTATGGTTGGTAGGGCCAGACACTACTGTTCTTAAAAACCTCTAATGAGTTATGGATATGAAGGTAAGTATATGACCGGGGTTGTTTCGGCTTGGGTATAGCTTCCAAGATATTGCTAAAAAATGAGGTTCCACAAAAAAAAGGGGGGGAGTCTTGCTACTCTCTTGACTGGTTACAATGTTGTCTTATTGGTTTTAAAAAAACGAGGTAGTCACCAAACTCATCTGTAACCTTTGGTTGACAAAAAGAAGTCGGATTTCACATCTCTTTGTCTAAAGAAGTACCTTTTGGTACCATGGGTTCTACTGATTTGGAAGGTAAGTATATGGTTGCTTTTTTTAGCTATTGAGCTATGGCTCTTAGTTTTACTTTTGATGGACTTCACCATAGACTATAAAGTAATATGAAAGACTGCTAACATACCAAATCTAATGAATAAACTAGCTTGTCTAAAGTAATTAAAACCTATAAGATGGACATGGATAACAACTAATATAGTCCATTGATACCTGTAAAACGCATCCAAGGCTAACAGAATTGTTGTCTTGTTTGGATGGATGCAGGTAAGGACTCTGTCTTATCTTGGATGGCTTTCTTTTCTTTGGCAAGCAACAGTTCTGTAATGAAATACTCACTGAGGAACGGGGAAGTTCTTTTACTTATAGACTTACTGAAAGAGGATCTCCTTCCTACAATCATTGTACCTAAATAATTTTAATACTGAGTTATTTTTGTACATATCAGTTCATTATTCCTTGGCCAGCTGTCTTTTGAATGTAAAAACTCAATTATGTCTTATTAGTTAAGATTTAAACAGCTACACACACACACACACACACACACACACAGAAACACAAAAGGATAGACATAACTACCATATCTATAGGGTCCCATCAACTATTTTAGAATTGTGAAAGCAGGTAAAGTCTTAAAGAAAATAGCTAAAATTACCCATTCATCCCAAGGCCCCATCTCTCAACAATGGCAAGGATTATGACATTGATGGCATTGATTGCACAAAGTAAGTGGCACTACTTGTCTTTTTTTTTTCAACTTCGTTGCTTGTGCGCACACACATTATTTAGCGTAATCTAGAGTAAGGTCTCAAAGGGAGCTATGACATTGTATGTGACTTGCGTATATACCCATTTTGGCATAGGTTTTCTTATTTATGTTGGATTGCCTTGTATATGGCAAATCCACTAATGTTGGACATAATTGCTTACATCAAGTAGGAGCATGTAAATGTTTTGTATGCATGTGTATATGAGCAAATTACTAACAAAGAATGTCATGTGTTGTGCAGAGCGCCTTTTTGTATGCATTGAAAGATACAATATCTTTAAGGTTTTGTTGTGTTGAAAACTACGCTCACACTTTATGCTAATATGTGAGATTGAGGAAGGTAGACATAGCCTTTAAGGAACAAAGTCTCTTCCTTGATTTCTTTTTCCACCTCTATCTCTTATTGTCCTTGGACTATGCTATGTTGAACTTCTTTTTTTTACCTAATTTTTCTATTTTTTATAGTTCAAGAGGATTTTGAAGAGAGGGTAATATCTAGCAAAGCTATTGTCATACCAGCTGGTCTTCTCTTTTAGTGGTCTACGAAAATTTAGGTAAGCAAGATATAAGGCTATATTTTCTTTTTTACGATGGTGAAGATAGACTTCATGTTTACGAATGTGTTTTTGTGAAACAATTAGGGATTTTACTTGAGGTGTCTCACCTTGAAAGGATGATTATTTTATATGCATGTGAAAAATTGTTTGCACTTATCCCACATGAGGAATTGGAGGGTGAGAATGCAACACAAAAGATGCTATCATTACATCAAAATCTGCACATGTTGAATTCAACGTTGTGTATTGGAGAGCCATTGGCCTAAACATAATGGCATGTCCTCTATGTTTAGGAGATTTGAGGGCTTTAAGTTTCCACTTAGTCCTAATAGTAAAAGGACCAGCTTCAAGCTCAAAAGACCCTCCACTCCCATGACATGTCTCTACCACATCTTGTGTCATCAATGCTTTTCCCTTATCCATAGTTCTTTCCCTCATTAAAGTTAACATTTGTTCCAAAATGTTTTGTAGATTCCAAAGTGTCCAAACGACTTGCTAGATCATTGTTAGGCTTTTCTTTAGTTTCAATTTGGAACTCTTGGTCCTACATTTTATCATTTTCATCCATCTTCTTTGTTTTGTTTTTTTTTTTAAATTTTAAAAAACAAAAGAGTATTAACAAAGCACTAATGTATATACATGCACCACACTATCATGGAAATGTTAAAAGATTGAATTTCCAAACCACAAGAGTGCAAATATGTGCACTAATTACAGTTTAAACTTGTGCACTTTAATGCCCTTCAGTGAATTTTGCCAGCATAATAGCATAAAATACAAAATAACCCCAAAGTCTATGCACTTCTGCCACAATTTCAAAGCATAATTAGACCACAAATTGATGTGAAATCTGCTCTGTGCACTCATATGAATGCATAAATACATGTTATGCATCCCATGTACCCATCAAAGCATCAAATTTTGACCGCAAAAGGGTCAAAGATGCATATCTAGAACCAATTAGAGTATTCAAGAAAAAAGTGTAGGTCTCTCCAAGTCTGTAATTTGCCTAAAATCAAGTCCCTTGATTGCTAAAGCATCCAGTTGAGGTTTGAATCCAAGATTGCACACCCCCATGGGGAAAAAATTGCTTGTGTTTTTTGAGATTTTTGAACCTTGCTAGGGTTGGAAATGATGCAAACCAAAAACCTCTAAAGAAGTATAAAAAAGAACCAAGCTTGGGCTCACATATAGTAGAAGACCCCTTCGAAAGTCTTGGCTTTATCACTTAAGAAAAGGTTATATGCACATGAAGTTGTAGCTTAAACAAGAAGGCTCACTAGCAAAGTTTAAAGCACAATGGTGAGAGCTTCTTAGAGGCTAGAAATAAGAAGATAAAAATCCCACATAGTAAACCTCTATACACTTCATTCTTCAAAGCATTAGAGAGAGTTATCTCTTATGGTTGAAGCTCATGGTGTTAGTATGCCTATGTGTACGCATCGATGGTTGTGTGCATGCACATTAATGGCTAGTTGCATCCCTTCTTCCTATGCAGCTATGGCTGCATTGCCACCTCTTCTACAAACCCAAAATCCCTAAGCTCTAGAGAGAGAATATCCTTATCAAGAGAGACAAAATGCCATTAACCCTCTTCGTAACCTTCTCTAATACCCAATGATAGAAGATTTGTGAGTAATGATGTAGTGGTGCTCACCTCCCATCCAAAAACCCTTTTGGTTTGCCAAATGTAGGATTTTAATCTAGGGTCTGTTATCATGAAGCAAATGATCATACCCCCCTCAACTCTCCACACAGCGGCAACTACCCCTTTGATTACCCCCAAGCACTACACCTTGGTCCTATTTGGCCCTTGTCCACACCACCCTTTTGAGTTCTAATCTAGGCTTGGTGGCGCCCCACGTCCCAAGTATAATTAAATAATGTCTAACAAGGGAAGTAAATGTTTTCAAGGAAATTTAAAGAAAAATTTTTAATATAAAATATGTCAATGCATTGCATGTGGATGTATGCTTGCACGTGTATATGTATCCATGTATGTATGCATGCGCATAAGTGCTTATGCATGTTCGTTAGAACTTATGCATGCACATATGTATTAATGCTTATACATGTGCATTAGCACTTATGCATGACATGAGCACTTATACATTCACATTAACACTTCTACATGTTCAAAAGTGCTTATGTATGTACATAAGCATTTATGCATGGTGCATTAACGCTAAATCATGTGTATATGTCCTACTGTATGAACATAAGCACTTATGCATGTACATAAGCACTTATCCACATGCATAAGTGCTTATGCAAGCACATAAGCACTTAAGCGTGAGCATTAGCCTCATGACAGCACATAAGCACTTATGCACGAACATTAGTGCTTATGCATATATATAAGTGCTTATGCATATGCATAAGTGCTTGTGCATCTGCATATGCAGCATAAGGTCTTGTGCTTGTGCTTGTGCTTGTGTTTGTGCATGTGCATTAGTGCTATACATAATCACTTACATATGTGTATCAACACTTATGCATGTTCAATAGTGCTAATGCACATAATGTAGTTCTAATGCATGTTGATTAGTACTATTTCATTTGTATTCATGCTATTTCCTCAGCATAAGTGCATACATTAGTGTGAAATTACTAATCTATATGCAATCAAACACATATTATGGGTGTGTGCGCGTGTGTGTGCGCATAATGTATATGTTTTACATAGTCTTGCGTGTGTGTGTGTGCATAATGTATATGTTTTGAATAGCCTTGTGTGTGTTTTGTTGGGGGGGGGAGAAAGAGGGAGGGAGGGAGGGAAAAGGGGAAGACAAGGGAGGGGAACGGAAGGGAGACGAGGGAAGACAAGGGAGGGGGGGGGGGGGGGGGGGGGGGGGGTGGAAGTGGGGAGACATCGGGGGAGAGGGGAGAGAGGAGAGGGGGTGGAAACTTACATAATACATTTCACTCTTGTTTAGCGAAAATAAAAAGAAGAGTAAACCCTGTAGATATATTTTTAAACTATAGGTTGCTGACAAGAATCATGTCTCTAATGGGGTGACAAAAATCACATTTGTTCGGTCAAATTTTTGTTAAGAAATCATATACACATGTCAAGGATTATTCCTAATACATAAATATTTATGATGTACATGAATCTTTACTTCAAGCATGCAATTTCTACAAGCTATGCATTACAAATCACAAAGGTCAATGCCTAATATCTAAATCTTCTTTATAATACATATATTTCAATTGGTATAATGAGTACACGACATGGTATCCTTTGAATATATACATTAAGTTAAAAGTAACCATTTGCAATCTACCCATACGTTACACAATTTCAATGGGTATGACATTTAATTTAATCAAACAGGATACACACTTTAACGAATTTACAATTGAGGTACTGTAGAGGGTGTGTGAGAGTGTGCGTGTGTGAGTATCGAGTAGATCTAGAGTACCTCTCACACAATGGGTACCTCTACATATGTATATATATGTGAGTACAAAAGAGTGACAACTAGTGTGTGTGTGTGTGTGTGTGTGTGTGTGTGTGTGTGTGTGTGTGTGTGTGTGTGAGAGAGAGAGAGAGAGAGAGAGAGAGAGAGAGAGAGAGAGAGAGAGAGAGGGGAGGGATCAAGTAGTGGAGAGAGTATCAAATAAGTGGAGAGAGGAGGAGAGGAGTTCAGAGAGAGAGAGAGAGAGAGAGAGATGTATACCTCCAAGGAAATATCCTATTTCTTGCACACACCGCTATCAGAGGTCTCCAACAAAAATCAGGAGACGGTATTTGCTACACACATCCCACACACATAGGAGGTTCTTGTTTGTCTCTTTTTGTATGGTAATATCAATTTATCTTAAATAAATCATTGCTATACTATATTTTAAAAAATATATCTAATATAAACTAAAATATCTTCTATGGTATAGCATGGTGTGCAGTTTGTTAGTGAGGTACTCCTCTCTCTCTCTCTCTCTCTCTCTCTCTCTCTCACACACACACACACACACACACACACACACACACACACACACAAACATACACACCCACACACTAGTTGTCACTCTTTTGTACTCACATGGAGAGGGAATGGATGATGGAAAGAGAAGAGAGGGAGCGAAGGGTCCTTTTGCAAGACAAACAAAGAGATAGAGGCAAAGGCATAGAAATGCCAAGGAAAGAGGCTTAGAGGCAATTGATAGAGGGAGAGGTGTGAGAAGCTATGTTCCCTATGTGGATGAGTGATGTGTCACATGTTTGTGTGTGTGTGTGTGTGTGTGTGTGTGTGTGAGTGAGAGAGAGAGAGAGAGAGAGAGAGAGAGAGAGAGAGAGGCCCATGAACTCTCCACCGTTGTATGTATATATATCAAGATGTTTGTAAGTAGGTCTTTGTTGTACACTCATAAATGTTTAAAATCCCTGTTGAGAGTAAGCTACCATACACAAGGAGTGAGAGTGTGTGAGAGAGAGAATCAAGGGGGCATGTTTACCTCTCCATTTGTGAGTGCCTCTGAGTGGCCATTTGAGATGAATGTGTAAATGTGTGATTTGGTAGAGAGAGAAGTAATTATCTAAGGTACATAGTGATGAGTCTTTTGTAGGAGAGGTTTGTGTGATTTGGTACAGAGAGAAGTAATTATTTGAGGTGCATAGTGATGAGTCTTTGTAGGAGAGGTTTGTTTAATTTGGTAGAGATATAAGTAATTATGTGAGATGCATAGTGATGAGTCTTTGTAAGAGAGGTTTGTGTAATTTGATAGAGAGATAAAGGGTCCTCTGAGTTAGAGAGAGAGAGAGAGAGAGAGAGAGAGAGAGAGAGTTTCTTTTCTTCCCCATGCATGTAGATGCATGCATGGGTAAATGTACCCACAAAATTATACATGGGTGTAGATGTGTTTGTGTGTATGCTCACACAAAAAGTGTATGTATGTATGGAGGAATAGAAAAAGAATGGCAATATGTGTGTGAGGTTTTATCTAAGAGGGAGGGGGGCAGTATGAAAGAGAGAAGAAAGAGGGTAAATTGAGATAGCCTACACAATCAGCATCTTTATCTCAAATAGATGCTTTTTTTTGCCTCACTTAGGGCTTGTGCTAGGCGATGCTCTAGTGTACATGTATACCAAGTGTAAAACATGAAAAGAAGGTGTCTAAAGAAGAAGGGAAACATGCTAGTGATGTCAAAAACTACCACTATGAGAAAGTTAAGAAATCTCAATTTCTTACCATCCTCCATGGTGCACCTATCTGACTTCATGAGTGCCTTGTACACATTCTCAATAGGCCATTGGTGAAGTATGAGCTTAAATGGACCATTAAAAGTATGTCAAACACAACATTTAGCCAAAGTCAGAGGGAAATAACTGCAAAATGGTCATACAAATAGCAATTGATTTCTAGTTAGGTTCAAAACCTCCAGATAGCATGAAAAGAACCTGTATAACATGATGATCAACGCAAATCATACTACTATGAAGCAGGTAAGAAATCGCGATCTCTTACCATGCAACTAAACACAGGTCACTAACATGAGGGTTGGCTGCCTATGGGACTAACTGATCATGTGGTAAAGCTACACCTCAAGAGGACCATGATGGATGCCTTAATTTCAAGACTGACTGGTGGTTGAAGCGACAAAGTCACCCAAAATGCACTTCTACATGCACTTTTGAGCTTCGAATAGACTCTGCAGCACTAACTGGTGGGTACTAACACGGTGTGGAACTGACAACTAACCAACAAGTGCAGGTACAAGTGGAAAAAGTCCCCGACTTAAGCCAAAGAGGCTTAATCAAGCCAGAATAGCAAGAACACTTCAAGAGAACCTTAAGAATGTATCAAGGATCAAGGAAATTGCTTAAGAATTGATCAAAATACTCCTCATTGAGTATTGGAATCATCAACAGCCTAATAGTGGATCTAGTCTAAGCATTGAATGCTTATAAGCCTGTTCTAGCTAAGCAGAAGATCATATCAATGTCAAAGATATGTAGGGTAGTGGAGGGAATCAACCAAGACGCTATGAAAATTAACACAAGTGAACTAAACTAAAATAACACTTCAAGACCCCAAAAGACGTCGGAAAGTGTTGCATAGAGCCTAATTGACTACATATAACCAAACTTTGCATGAAAACACACTCACTAGAGTCATATCAGTGTGTATAACACCATCATCTTGTCAAATTATGTCACTGTGAATTAGGTAAGAGATTTCGATTTCTTACTGGTCTTCTGAAGAATACAAACAGATGACATCATTGTGTTCCATAGCACTTATACTAAGTATTGAGTAGGTCTAGAACCATATCAAACCATTAAATGCTCATCATAAGTTAGATATAGTCATTTCAGAGTTTGCAGCATAGAAAATGGCTAAAACAGGGTTATTTTAAAGTTCATATCATTTCCTGTCATTCTCATTGCATTATACACTATCTATACATTGCAACTATGATGAAAAAATATATCACCATGCATTAGGTAAGAGATCGCGATTTCTTGTTGTTCTTCATACATACACATCAGCTTTGGCTTATAGTTGGCCTAGGTAATTACAAACCCATTGGGTCAAGCTGCATCAAAAATTGAGCCTGAACTTGAGAGATATCATCAATTTTGTGTCCGCACACTAAGCGTCAAAATTTAGAACTTAGATGTCTGCTTCAACGGATCCGAACAGAGTCATGAATAACGAGAATTCATGCTTAAAACTTTGCTCATGTGCACTATAATGTCTCCTACTTACAGGTGAAATGGAATCTCAACCTCAACAACAACGAAAGACGAGGTACAAAAGCAAAAAGCAACAACTTGAAGAGATGGAGCCATTTGAAATCACTCAGATTCATTTGGCACAAGAGTGTTATATCGACAAAGAGACTCTAAGATCATTCAACTCAAGAGTCTTTACAGGAACCTTCAAAACTACTGAAGAGACAGCATGGACAGTAAGCATCCTGCCAGATAATTTACAAATGCTAGTAAGGCATCAGGATGTAGTAACAATATACAGCAAGGTTGCATTAGTCCCCTATTTACCATTACCACCATGGGGAATGGATGTGAAGAGAGCTTACCAGATGTTAAGCTCCCTTACAGAAGAAGGAACTGCTACTATTGATGACAGAGACGGAATGCTAGTGGAGGTAAATATCACTGAAGAATTGGTGTCTGAAGCTTTGAAGATTCCTAGAGGAAATGTGAGCCTGATGTCTAGGAATACACCAGAGGAGTCAAATGCAACTTTTCTTTTGGCTAGGACTCAAGACTACACATTTAAAGACTTACTGCATAAAGAGGTGGAGTTACCACTGCGGATATTTACACAACATTTTACACATGGAAAAGAAGTGAGGTACACTAGACCACACCGAAGGGTAGTCGCTTTCTTCACAATGGCACTTACAGGAAACAGGAAAATATGGTCTCTCAACTTCATAGAGCTCATCTTGACAGAGCTAAAAGCTTTTGCAAAAGAGAAGAAAGCGCCCAATACAATGCATATGAATTGTGGGTTGGCTTTGACAAGATTGGCCTACTTTGCTGTGGGAATGATAGATGAGTTACCACCGGCGGGTTCTATGGAGGAATGGACTGTCAAAAGTCAATTCCTTGCCGCAAGAACAGTAAGAGCCCCTAAAGGAAAAGGAGTATATACAAGAAGAACTGCAAGGGCAATAAAACAAGCACAAGAATAGGCCCAGTAGAATATTTAACTTCATCAACTTTTGAACACAATGATGATGAATCTGAAAAGACTGACACAGAGGCGGAAGAAGATCCTTTCAGGGAGCACCCCGTTCAGTCTGAGCAATGGCATAGATGGGATAGAGCCCGAGAAGCAGAAAGAAGATCAAAGCAAAGAGCAGAGGCTAGGACAAGTGTTTGAAGACCTCCTGCAGCTCCTATGCCAAGAGTAGATCCAGCTTATAACAACATGCAATGAGAGATTTCTGGTCCACAAGGTGTCATGATGCTCCCTTAAAGGCTCCCTCCAAAAGCTCTCTCCATTTCCCTACTCAAAGAAATCTAAGTAAATTTCTAATTGAATTGAAAGAGGTAAAAAGCTAGATCAAGGAACTTTCGTTCTTTTCCTTCCCGAGTAATCTACTTGTTAAATCCCGTCATGTCAAGCCCTTAGGATCACACAGTAGATTACAAGAGCACCTCAAAGTGACTAATTATGCCCCATGAGTAGGAAATATGAATTACACAACACCAACCTCGAGGGGCAGAAAGAGCAAAACCTATACTAGGAAATCATCCACACTTGCCAAGAACAACAGTTGTAAGATTCTTGCAATCAAAGGATTTAACTTATGACAAAACTTTGGTTCCAGTCAACTATTATGGAGATGAAGATTGCGAGACTTGAACATCACATGCATCTTCATCAATAATACCCCAAGAAGCATCTATGGTGATTCTTGAAGGACAGTACCAGATGGATCACAATACGCTTTGGTTTATAGCCAATGGGGGTGCATACATACATACATAATAATAAAGTAATCCAAATTTAAAATTTGTCATTACTTATGTGTAATAGAGTATCCAACTCTAATTATCATGAAGATAGAAAAATAATCTCTATAACCAATATAAAATCCAAAATATTATAAGGATTTCTTATAATATTTATATAATAATTAAATATGTAAGCATAATCTTGGAATTATGCATGTAAGAGAGTAATCCCATAAGAGTAATATAATATGAGAACATAATATAAAATCATAAAAAATAACATTAAAAATAAAAAATTCAATTAAATCCTACTTACCACGCTATTAATTTGTTGTGAGAAAAATATTCTTATTATTTTCCCATGAGGTGATGGCCTTCCTTCCAGCTTGAGGGTTGGATTCAAGCTATGGAAAATTATGTGTGTGGGAGGGCCTATTTATATGATTTCTGGGACCTATTGAATAGGCAATGACTGCATAGTTACTAGGAGGTCAAAATGGTGCATTTTTGTGATTAGCCTACTTTTAGAATTGGATTAACTTTTAGCCTACCTTTTAGCAAGTGAAAATTGACCTCCTTAACCTCCAGCTTGATAAATCCCTATTATAGTCTCCTTAGTCCCCTTTCACTAATGATCTTTCCTCTCTTGCTAATTACCTTTTCTCTCCCAGCCCCCCCTAGCCTCTTTTTTGACCAATAGGAAATAGAATAAAGTTGACTCTCCCTTTCCCAGCATGACCTCCCTCATGGGCTCAATCATTGTCTCTTATCCATCCACATCCTTTCAAAACCTTCTACAACCTTCTAGATTATTCTAGCACTTTCTAGATTATTCTAGGTTTTCCTAAGGTCATTTTATCTATTCAAATAACCGTTGCAAATTGGTTAACTAATTAGACACTCAAAGTGTGTACAAATTTTCACTGGGGTACATACTTAAACAAGAATGATTGTATTTAAAGACCCATCTTTATTTATTTGAGAAATATGTACATGCTAAGATTGGCTATATGTACAAGGCTCAGTAATGGAAACATTACATTTAATTGCCCTTAAAAAATCTCAAGATGTCCTCATCCTCATCTTGAACATATCTACACCTAGGTAGCTATTCATTGGAATCACATTTCCCACCTATGTATCCCAACAACACAATAAATCTTGGAAAATGTAGAATCAATTCCAAAAATAAAAAATACTTCTCTGATACCACATGTGACATACCCAAGTCACCAAGGACTCGGACATGTTGATAGACAACCAAGACTCGATTGTTCCCACACAAATACTTCCGAGACCCTATTGAATGCCGGAAAGCAAGTGCATAAGAGAACCCTAGCCCTATCTCGCAGGGAAAACATAGAGATCTAATAGCCTTATGGTCTCAGGATAGTCGACTATCCCATATGAGTGACCCTTGGTTCATAGAATTCATGCCTTTTTTGTAGGGCACGACCAGGAACTCTTTCCCCTAAGATCCACCCTTGGTTCATAGAACTCGTCGCCTTTTTTCTCATGAGCAGACTGAGGCACGTAGACAGAGGCACGGTTGAGAATTACTTTCCCTAAGGTGAGGTATTTCCTAAGTAAAATGTCTGGAAGGTTACTCGACTGATTGGATACACCTAACATTAGAATGTTTGCCCGCGGGGGTGGGACATCCGTTCTTCCACTTTCCTTTAATCCGATATTCTTCACTAATTACTACCACACTCTTTACATATAAAAGTAGGTTCCTTTATTATAAACCTTAGAAAAATGTATGTTAAGGGAAAGACCTTAATTGAAAAAAATAGATGTATGTACCACACCATCAACCCAAGTTCCCCAAGTGGTTACATACACATAAAACCTTTCCACTACTTTATCTAGAATACAGTCATCAATCCCACTGGAGTCCATGGGTACCCTTCCCTTCCAATTCTAGGTAGACAGGATCTTCATACTCCAGACCCCTACCAGAGCATCCTTCCCCTATGAAAGGTTCATAACCTTCCACCACCACTAGCTCCTTGGTCAGGATACCTCGTAGCTCACCCACCTAGTTTGGCTCCCAGTTACCCCACACCTAGTGGGATCCAAACCCAGTGGCCTTAGGGGGTTAGCATCCTCCAAGCCCCTCGAGATTCAAGGGTTCAAATAGAATACCCGCCAACCTAGCAAGCCAAAGGAGGTGTATTTATCCATACAAGTACCTTTCGACATTGCAGTCTCAAACGGCTCCGAACACAAGAAATCACCTAATTTGATCCCACTCTTGTCCCATACCAAGAGTACAATCAAATGTAAAAATGGAATATTTTCCCCCCCTTTTAATTATGAATTCCAAGCATAATACAAGGGTGTCTGATGTAATTTGTCCATTATCATGGCGGCTATGTGCATTAACCTAACTCATGCACAAAATTCAAGTACAGATGCAATAGTGATACATCCCACCAAGGGAAATAACATCTCATATTTGGACTATATAAATTCCCCTTATGTCCTAGGGTAAACTTTACTCTCTTGTATCTCTTTACACCATTAAATACCTTCCAATTACCTTTCACTGTTTAATTTTCCTAACTTACCTTAGCATAAATTAAAACATCCCTATATAAATAAAAAATAACTTTAAAAGGTTAAAGCATCAACCATAGATTTTTCTTGGGTATCTTCTTCTCCATGTGTGGATGCCAAGGGAGCATCCCTAGGTAGTGTCTCAGCGTTAGGGTTGCGTTACACACGCTTAGGAGCCATCTTTGATTTTTCGTCGAAATAGTGAAAAATCAAGGTAATTAAAGCATTACTATTAACTCTCGATACTTTAAATCCATTTCTAAAAATTTTGGTTAAATTCTGAATTTTCTAGTTTTTTCCTATTTTTAAATGTTTTTTTTCCAAAAATGTAGAAAATAGCATTTTTATGCCTAAAAATCATTAAAAAATCATTTTTAATTGCTAAAAAATTACTCAAAATTTCCAAAAAAAATAGAATTTCAGTAATTATATAATTTTCCTTATTTCCCCTCTAATAAAATATGCAATTTTATATTGAAATGTACAAAAAATCATTGAAAATTGGCCTAAATTTGCCCTATTTCATAAGTAAAAATTTTCCTATGAGATTTTAAATTACAAAATTATTATTATATGCCTAAATATCACTCCATAATTATCTAAACCAAATGCAACATATTTATATATTTGTCCTCAAGAAAATAGTTAAAAATAACCTATTTAATACATGTAACATGTCCAAATATAAATAATCTTCATTGAGAAAATTATTTTGCATCCACTAAGAGCTTTGATTTATATAACTAAATGCATAAGTGAATTAAACATGTAATTACAACTAATTTCCTAAGGAAATTTTACCATTATTTTGCTACTTTTCAATAATAAAGTAATCCAAATTTAAAATTTGGCATTACTTATGCGTAGTAGAGTATCCAACTCTAATTATCATGAAAATATAAAAATAATATGCATAACCAATATAAAACCAGCACATAAAATAAAAACATAAAATTTATCATAAAAAACATAAATCAATTAAATCTTACTTTACCACACAAGTATTTTGTTATGTATGGAAAATATTCTCAATATTTTCCGCAAGGTGATGGTCTTCCTTCAAGCTTGTTGTTGGATTCAAGCTATGAAACTTTGTAAGTGTGGGGGAGGGCCTATTTATAGGAAATTTGGGCTCCTATGATTGGACTACCTATTGGGATGTCATTGGTGGGCAATGACTATACAGGTTACTAGGAGGTCAAAATGGTGCATTTTTGTGATTAACTTGTAGCCTACCTTTTAGTAGGTAAAAACTGACCTCTTTGACCTCCAGCTTGATATTTTCCCCTTAGCCACTTTTTGTGACCAATCACATCCAGGTTGCCCCTTTTTTTCTTAATTACTTAGCCTCCTTTTTAAATAACTTTCCCAGGGTAGCCCACTTTAGCCCCCTTTCTTGGCTAATCACATTCAAGCTGCCTCTCCTCTTAATTACTTAGCCACCTTTCTAATTAACTTTCCCAGGGTAGCCCACTTTGGCCCCTTTTCTAACCAACAGGATAAAGTTGACTTTCCTTTTCCCAGCTTGAGATGCCTCACAAGCCTAATCTTATCCTCTTATCCACTCATATCCTAAGGTTCATTTATTGATTTAAATCCCACATCCTAAGATCCTTTTATTCATTTAAACAATTGCAGACTAGTTAACTATTTGACATTCAAGGTGTGCATAGATTTGCACAGGGGTACACACTTGCACAAGAATGATTGAAAAATACACATCTTTATTCATTTGATAAATATGTAATAGGCTTGGATATATTTACAAGGCTTAGTAATGGAGACATTACAATATATATATATATTCACACACACACACACGTGCAGAGACACATACATCGATACATACATACATACATGTATGTATGTATGTATGTATCTATGTATCGATGTATGTGTCTCTGCACGTGTGTGTGTGAATATATATATATATATATATATATATATAAGTAAACCATTCACATTTTGATTTTAGTATTTTGAAAAAAAAAAAGCCTTTTTACGGCGGTGCATGGTTTTTGCGAAGCAAATCAGTTGTTTCCGTGGCGAATTTTAGGAAGTTATGAGTTGCACCATCAATCACTAAAATATGAACACGTTGTCCGTTAATAGTGCCATGCATGCGAAACAACTCATGGGGGCCAAAAGTGGGTTGTCACATTGAAGCAGATACACAACACTTTTGCTTTTATTTCGTATGAAGAACCTCTACAACACAATATTTAGGAGATGAATCTAATGTGAGGCGTTGCACCGTGTGCATAGCCTTATCTTGGCCTTTATGGGATTCAACTTCTTTGCCTTGCAAAAGAGGACAATCCTTCTTGTTATGCTGATCCGAAAGATGTGGAGTATCTCATGCTTAGGCTTCTTAGCCTCTTGAGGACGTGGAGAGGTAGATCGTCTCTTGTTCCTCTTGGAACGTGTGGGAGATCTACCACACCATTGTCTCTTAGCTGAATTGCTCTTAGCATACGTATTCTTAGAGTAGGGAACGTTTCCCTTCCTCTCTTGGTCATCGTCATACATTTGGGCATGAACGATGGCTTCTTCCAAAGTTTTTGGATGTTGAGTCTTGACATGAAGACGATAGTCTTTGTCAAGACCCCTATTGAATCCCCTCATCTTCTGGGATTCATCTAGACCTTCTAGCTTTAACATAATTTCTCGATACTTAGAAAGATACTGGGTGAGAGAGAGGTCAAACATGCAGCATGTATCCCATGCAATCCAGTTCTTTTCTTCTTCATTAGAGGGGAAAAAATATTTATAGAAAGAAGCTTGAAACTCACTCTTTCAAAACTTTGGACGAGCATCTAATGGAAAAGTCATCCACCACTTGTAGGCCTTGCCTTTAAGCGATAGACTTGTTTCCAATGTTGTCTTAAAATCTGGGGTGTGTCTCAACCTATGAATATCACTCCACTTGTGTAATAACGTATTGACCGCATCCTTGTTGCGATCACGCTCTTCACCCTGAAACTCGGGAATGGTGATATTCTTAAGTAATGCATGGCTATCGTCTAAGTCCTGTGAAGCATGTGCCTCATAGAGGAAATTAGGAATAGTATCTATTGCATGGACTCCTTGAGTCGTGCAATCTCGGGCTCCTTGAACCACGTGAGCTTGGGCTCCTTGAGCCGTTTGTGAGTTCATAAACTCTTTTAGTAGCTCAGTAAGATTTGAAACATTTTCATTTAGTTTAGAAAGGTTACTTTTAAGTACACTTTGGTGATCAACCAAAGTCTTGAAAGTAGCCATGTCTATGAGGCCATGATCTCCTAGATCATCCTCTTCATGCATGCGAGTGTCGGCAGTGCTCGTAGCTGTCAAATTTTTAACTTCGTGCTCAAAGTCAAAGGTGTGTGTGTGAGGGGGGTCCTCGCTAACCATGGTTAACACACACTAATGTAGAGAGAGAAAAACTTCAATTTATACCTTGTAAATCTTGAAGTTGTTGTGTTCTTTTATGTATGCAAGCACAAAAGATGTTGCATGCAACCTTTACCTTGTGTGCGATCTTCGCTTTGTATGTAACTTTGGCTTTGTACTCAACTTTCGCTTTGCATGCAACCTTCGCCTTGCGGGATTTTGTTCTTTGTAAGAATGCCTTCGAGTGTACTTCACAAGAACTCAACCTTTCTTTGAGAGCTTTGGTTCACATGTGAAGCTTCTTTCTTGAAGAAAAAGGAAGCAAGAAAGAAACTTTGGTTTTTTTTTTAATAGTGAAAAGAAAGGTCCTTGAAGTTTGTAGCTTTGACTTTCGTTGTAGCTTTCTTTTCACCTTAAGTATGCTATCTTTTCTTATTGTAAACAACAAGGGAAATAGCCTAGCTAGTAATAAGGTGTTCTCCTCTTACCCTGATGGGGTGGGGTCAACCCTCCTTCATGTAAGGGTTTAGAGGGCCTTCGTACACATGTAGTCAACGGCTATGCTTCGGTGCCATAGAGTTATCGGTCGAGTTTGCCTTGGTAGAGTTGACGGTATTGTTGCACACACATCCACTTCTTCTTTTGCTTCACGCGTACTAATTTTTGTTGTGTCTCGACCTTGTCTTCCTTTTTTCGTGCGTGCACAGAAGCGTTGCGGCTGTATGCAGATCATGAGAGAGAAGAGAGGTGTGACATGCACATACAAACCCGCTTTTTCTCTTTCTCCCAAAATAGCTCGGATACCAATGAAAGGAGAGGAGTAATGAAGTGTGCTAATGTCCACCCAATCGTGTATGTGCTAGCCTCCCCCAAGCGTACACACTTATCCGTGGGGCTGTGCCGGTTGCCTTGCCCATAGGACCCGTGTCCTGATCAGCACATAGGACCCGAAGTGGGAACATTCTCTACTGGATCTTTTGAGCAAGTCAAAGGGGGAGCTTGTGGATAAATAATAGATGAATAAATACATTGGGTGGAGAGTTGTTAGAATACTGAAAATCATGGTTATGGTCCGTGCATAATGCCCGTTTGCTTGCAAGAAGGGAAAATAGCAGGTTTTTTTCCTCTTCGAGACCATTTTTCGGTGGCCCGCCATACTCAATCAGTAGAGGTGATGACCGAGGTGAATATATAGGCTTAAAGAACATGTTAAGGAGGTATGAATAAAGCTTTTGTGTGTGTGTAACGGATTGACAGATGTGTAGTTATGGTAGGATGAAAGATGACTTCCAAATCTAAATTTTTGGATATTTAGTGAACGTACATTCACTAATCAAGCTCTAACTTATCAACAGTATGTCCAAACACTACTCATTCTAGGAAAAGGTTAAAGAAATGGTAGATTTTTGAAGATAAAAGAGAGTCTAGATCTGCTCTAGCACACAAACGAGCATCACCATTTGGGTAGCGATGATTGGGGTGCATAGCCTTAGTCCTAAGCTACACAAGGTGACAGTCGAGATCCAATTTGACGCCTGGAGCAAGCGGTAACACTTCGTCTACGTATATAGGCGTCCGTTTTTGACGCTTTTTCCAAAAAAAGCAAATGTAAATCCGCTTCTATGTACTCAAACGAGATTCAATTGAGATAAGACTTCATAAACATATCCAATAGAGTAGATAGAACTTTGCTGAACCATCTCGTCTCATTCCGGTGTGATTTCGGTCCCCGATCGGAGTCCGGGAAGGCCATGTTTGGCTCCAGGGACACCTTTGCCGACCGTATGAGAACAAGTGATTGGGCGATCCAATAAGGGAAAGGATTGGTAGCAGTGAAGTAGGGTATGAGGAGAATACGCCTACAAAACAGCTCGGTGATCCGACCCTGTATGCTCAAGTTATGCACGTCCAAAACTAGGTGTCCATCACTTTACGTCGTGAACGGCTGAAAATCGCGTTTTACGCATGCATAATTTGAATTTTATATTTGGTAGTGATAGATTAGTAGTCTACTCATCGAACCGGATGAGTTGATACCCAATTTGCACCTTTCACACTAGTGGCCGCCCGCCCGTGTTTGGCCACCGCCGTCGATGTCCGAAAATTTTTAAAAATTCAAAAACATCCGCGGTGGATATCTATCCCTTTTTCTCTTTTCATTCCTATTTTTTGACACCATTAAGCGTCGAAAAACCCCCTCCAAGTGCCCGCCCGTAGTGCCGGGAACGCGTTCCAGACGCTCTGCTACCCGCTCGTGCAGTGATTTTCCAATCGTCTCGTTGATGCTTGTCCTGCGTGTTGGAGCTATATATGGCTCACTCTACTGAACTTGGTCTCACCTATATATTTGTATCTTGTCCTCAATATGAATCAGTCTTTGGGAGCGTATATGGTGTGTCTCTTGTCTCGTCTCTCTCTCTTTCTCTCTACATCTCAACATGGTATCAGAGCGGTAACGATCACGCGCCGATTCAATTCATGGTGACAACAGTATGTGTATGCGATTCGCATGTAAGATTCAAAATTGTTACAAATTTTATTTTTGAGCGTTGATTCTTGTTAACTGTGGTTGTTTTGTGTTAAGAAGAATATGATTAGTGTTTTATGTGGCGTTTATTTATAATCAATCTAATCGTTGATTACGTTTTCTTGTTAATGACACCCTGAACTTCATCTCAATTTTTCTTGCTGTTCTGCTCAAAATTTGGAGAAACGGGAAAAGCGCAAAGGCATTTTTCATCCAAAACTTGTTCGTCTCCTCGAGCTCTTCGATTTGAGTTCTAGGTTTGCGTCAATCGGAGTTCGCAGCAAAAAGTTATGCTGTTTTTACTGCAATAGAGCTTGACGTAGCTTTCTTCGTCCTACTTCTTCGTGAAGCGTCCGCGATCGTTTTTCTCATTTTGGCGTTAACTTTTTCGAGAAGATTTAGCTTTTTGCTATTCGTATTGTGGCCGTCAATCTTGCGTTTCACGCCACTCTATTTTGAGGACTCGTTTATTATTAACGTCTCCTTTACCCTGTCTTTTTTGGGTGACGTCTCTCACATCTTTGGACGTTCCTTGAGCATCCTTCTTACGTTTATCGTTGACAGAACGCAGTAGTCATATCTCTCTCATTCTCAATTGCGGCCTTCACCATATATGGTGTGCAGATTTTGCGATCTTATCTTATACGTCTTCTCGCAACAAGATATGGCTATGAATATTCTCGTCAACGGCTTTCCTTCTGGCCAACGTTCTGTTCCTCCTTTCCAAGGTCAAGGATTTCCAGGCTGGAAAGCAAAGATGTTGTTAATTCTTGAAGGCGATGAACTCTCCGATGTTGTTCTTGGAAATCGTGTTTGTCCGCCTCAGCCTGTTGATACGAATAATGATAACGTGCTTATCACTGAAGGACCTATATTTGAAGATTGGAATGTTGCCTATACGGATTGGCAACGACGTGATAAAGCAGCTCGTCGGTATATTCTTTCTGCTCTTACTGATTCCCTTTTGCTTGATATGTATGAACTGCCTACTTCCCATGACGTATGGAAGTACCTTATTGCAAACTTTCAGAAGAAATCTGTTACAGAAATACTTTATTTGAGAGGGTTGCTTAACAAGTTACAATATGAAGTTGGTACTGCCATGACGGGACATATTGAGTCTTTCAAATATATTATTAATCAACTTGCTGCTGCCGGTGATCCTGTTCCACAAAAGCAACTGATTACACTTCTCCTTGATACGGTGAAGGACTCTTCTTATGATAACATTGTTACTATTCTCTCTAATAAAGATGGTCTTGATTTCGACCAAGCTTGCATGTCTTTAATTGAATACTCTCAACGTCAAGAACGTCGGAATGCTGGTCACGATACAGCTATGATTTCACAAGAGGAGATTGAGTCACAACAGATGGAACGTGCTTTTTATGCTCGAAGGCGTCCATTTCAACGAGGAAACCACAGAGGTGGCCGTCGCGGTAATATTTTCTCTCGTCTCAAATTTCCTAATAAGCAATTTTCTTACTGCAACAGAAATGGCCATACTGAAGATGATTGTTGGGCACGTCAATATGATGAAGAACACAATATTACCACAAAACAACCACGTTTATCTAGAGACTCTTCTTCTTCTTCTTGTGAATATTGCGGACGATCTGATCATCCCACTCATATGTGCTATAAGCGTCGATTCGACACAGATCGGAATAGAGCATATGCTACTGAACATCGAAACAACATTGTACCAGAAACAAGCTGCGTCCTATGTTCAGTTGCTCCAGACAGAATACTTCATGTACGTGATGGATCACTTTTTATTGTCGATTCTGGTGCTACAGGAAATATGACATATCAGTCTAAGTGGCTCCATAACTATCATCCACTGCCAGTTCAACGTGTTGTTTATCTTGCTGATGATACTACTTGTCAAGTAAAGGGTATTGGAGACTTATATCTTGGTACCTTATCTTCTTCCACTCGAATTTTGCGAGGAGTATTACATGTACCAGATCTTCAACGTAATCTTCTCTCAGTTGCTAGACTTGTTGATCTTGGTCTGTTTGTTGGATTTGATTATACCAAATGCTGAATTGAGAAAGATGGACAGACTATAGCCACTTCTCCTCGAAACGGTAATTTATTTGAACTCTCTCTCAACGATGCTGTAGCAAATATTGTCACTGCTCCAGGTGATCATGATTGCAAAGTATGGCATCACCGTTTTGTTCATGCTGATTTCTCAAAACTCCTTGATCTTCAACGTCGTGATCTTGTTCATGGCATGGATCTTAAAGCCCATCCCCATATGGGAATTTGTGAATTTTGTGCTCTTGGGAAACACAATCGTAAACCCTTTCCTCTTTCAAATACAACTCATTCTCATGACATCTTGGATCTTGTTCATACTGATATATGTGGACCTCTACCTTCTTCGAGATCACAATATCGCTACTTCATTACTTTCATTGATGATTTCTCAAGGTATACGACTGTATTTCTACTTAGACAAAAGTCTGAAGCCTTATCTGTTTTCAAACAATTCCACAAGGCTGCGGAACTTCAAACTGGTCGTCGCCTTAAGAAGCTTCGTAGTGACAATGGAGGCGAATATGTTTCTTGAGAGTTTGTGAGTTACTGTGCTGACACTGGAATTCATCATGAACACACTATTCCATATTCGTCTCAACAGAATGGTGTTGCTGAACGAAAGAATCGCACTATTCTCAATGCTGTAAGATGTATGCTGATTCATTCTGGCTTATCTCGTGTTTTCTGGGCTGAAGCTACTTTGACAGCAACATTTATTCATAATCATCTTCCTACTACTGCACCCTCTGGTAAGATACCCATCACAGCATGGACAGGTGACATTCCTTCTGTATCTCATTTTCGAACCTTTGGATGTATTGCTTATATTCATGTTCCCAAAGAAACACGAACAAAGCTTGATGCTCCTGGTCTTAAAGTTATTTTTATTGGATATTCTGACACTTCCAAAGGCTACAAATTCTATGACCCTTCCTCCAAGAAAGTAACTGTGAATCGTGATGCTACTTTTAACGAACAGCTTATGGGAGGCTCATGGTCCATGGATGATTCTGATGATACTAAATCATTGCTTCAGGCTTTTCCATTTCTTTCAGAAGATGAAACACTTCCTATAGAGCAACTTTCCTCCTCACAACCATCCATTCCAAATGTTGCCAATGATGATATTGATATTTTTGTTGATCTGCCTATTGATTTTGAACATGGCTCATGTCATGTTTATGATGACGATATTGCTGATAATGCTTTTTCTACTTCTGAAGATCCTGTTACTTATGATGAAGCTATCTCTTCACCACAAAAGGATCAATGGCAAGAGGCTATGGAAGCAGAGTACGATTCTCTTATCTCTAAAGGTACATGGATACTAACTGAATTACCTCCTGGTCGTACAGCTATTAAATGTAAGTGGGTGTATAAAACAAAAGTAAAAGCAGATGGATCTTTTGACAAGTTCAAGGCGCGTTTAGTTGCAAAAGGTTACTCCCAAGTAGCTGGTGTTGATTATCAAGAGACTTTTTCACCAGTTGTTCGCATTACAAGTGTTCGAGTTTTATTGGCATTTGCTGTTCAATTTGATTTAGAAGCTCATCAAATGGATGTGCGAACTGCTTTTCTTAATGGTGACTTGGAAGAGGAAATTTATATGGAACAACCAGAAGGGTTTGTTATTCCAGGTAAAGAAGACCCTGTTGCTCAACTCCATAAGGCACTATACGGTCTCAAACAAGCTTCGCGAGCCTGGTATACAAAATTTGATCTTTTTCTCACCTCTAAAGGATTCATCTCTTGCTCGTCAGACCCCAACTTATACATAAAACGCCAAGGTAGCAGTTTTGTGATTCTTGCTCTTTATGTGGATGATACCATCCTTGTTTCCAATGATTTGGGATTTCTTCAGCAAGTGAAAAATTTATTGTCTTCTGCATTCGATATGGTGGATCTTGGAGAGATTCACTCTTGTCTTGGCATTCAAATCCAACGGAACCGTACAAAAGGTATTTTATTCCTTCGACATTCAAAGTTTATTGCAGATACTATTCAAAAATTTGGTATGGAATCTGCACATTCAGCCAACACACCTTGTCTTGCGAGCTCTACGAAGAATACTTCTGACAATGGCGGTCAACTTGTCACAAATCAACCTTATGCTAACTTGATTGGATGTCTTCAGTTTGTTGGCATGAACACTCGTCCTGATATTCTGTTCGCTGCTAACTATCTTGGACAACATCTTGCATGTCCTTCTCTTAAGCATTGGTCTGCTGCAAAGCGTGTATTGAAATACTTGAAAGGCACTACAGATTTTGGTTTAGTCTATCGACGACAACTCACATCGGATTCTATGCAATCTCTTTCTCTTTTGGGTTACACAGATGCAGACTGGGCAAGCTCACATTTATCTATGCGATCTACTAGTGGAAATTGCTTCTTTATAAATGGTTGTCTTCTTTCTTGGACCAGCAAGAAACAACGTTGTGTTGCAGTTTCTACGACTGAGTCAGAATATGTTGCGGCATCACTTGCAGCTCGTGAGTTGATTTGGCTTCGACAAATGCTGGTTGATATTGGTCACTCTCCTCTTTCTAGCACACCCTTGCGGTGTGACAACCAAAGTGCTATTAGTCTTGCAAAAGACTATGTTCAACATAATAAGTCAAAGCACATTGCTGTCCATTATCATTATGTCAGGTATGAAGTACGCAAGGGAACCATTATGGTTGAACACTGTCCAAGTGACCAGATGATTGCAGACATTTTGACCAAAGGCCTCAATGAGTCACGTTTCATCCTCTTGCGCTCGGAGCTTGGAGTTGCTTCGGCCTCACTCTTTCTAGATTAGCTTTTTTTCTATTGTAATAGCTTTGTACATATGACATTGTAATCTTTTAGGTACCATGCACTATGCACACTCCACATTTGCACCTTGTGATATCTAAGTCACTTGAATATTTGTACATAGATGCACAATTCACTTTCACATCATCACCACTGGTTCATATTTCACATTGTATAGGGGCTTGGGTTTTTCCCTTGAACTCCCCAAGGGTTTTTTCATCCAAAGCTAGAGACCTTTGTTTGAGTGGGGGTGTTGGAGCTATATGTGGCTCACTCTACTGAACTTGGTCTCACCTATATATTTGTATCTTGTCCTCAATATGAATCAGTCTTTGGGAGCGTATATGGTGTGTCTCTTGTCTCGTCTCTCTCTCTTTCTCTCTACATCTCAACACCGCGCCCTCTCCCCACCCGAGAACGTGTGTGTAATCTACCATAAATTTTCTAGCCCTTTTTGTTGATTTTTTGTATTTAAT
>NC_140936.1:173920001-173925001 GCF_014529385.1 Adiantum capillus-veneris | reverse complement strand
GGGGAAGCCCCTTGTAAGGGGAGAATTTCCTAGAATTGGAACTTGGGATATCTGAGAATGAAAAATTGCCATACACAAGGGGTGTGGAAATTAAAATCAGCAAACAATGCACAAGGGCTGAAGGTTGAAGAAACTTATGTTTTACCATTAAGTGTTACCTTTACAGTGCATATTTTTCGTGCATAAGCCTTTCCAGTTGAAATGCATGCATGCGTTCTCTGTTCTCTTCATGGATGCTCAGCTCCTTGCCTTCAAATAAAAGTATCTTGCTGTGTGTATGAGAGAGAGATAGAGAGAGAGAGATGAGGGAGCTGAGCACAACACAGAGAGAGAGAGAGAGAGCGATTTGCTGACGTGTAGAAGAAAGATCTACCGAGGTGGCAATAAATTTTCCACGTTTTCCACGTCTAGTTAGAGTTCTCTCTCTCCGTCTGGGACCATGCACGCACGTATCAATACTTACGTAGAAGCATCATTCCTCTCTCTCTCTCTCTCTCTCTCTCTCTCTAAACCCTAAAGACCCTCAACATCACGACCTTTGATGCTAGGCAAATCCAAATGATACATTGGGTCGAATCCCATTAGGTAGAAAAATGTCTAACAGTTCTTGTGAATGTATGAACTTGTTTACCGTAGAGATAGCCCCAGCTATCCTTGGTTTCGTTTTCCTTGTACTTACCATCTTCGTCCATTGCTTCCTCATTCTTGGTGCAAGGTGCAATAATTGGGGCCAAGTTATCTTCGGGCCCTGCATCAACACATCCTGAAGTAAGTCATAGGGTTTAGCATACTCACCCAGTGAAAAATCCACGATGTCTATCTTCCGTCGCAGTTTAGCTGCTTGCTTGCTAGACTCGCCTTTATCTTTCATCCTTTCCTCTTTTTGAGAGGCTTCCTTGTGCCTGGCATGCTTCACTCCCATAGCATCCACTTCTCCTACCTTTGTCGTCCCTTTGTGCTTCTCTTGAACTCATTCTTCTACGTTTGCCTCCGCTTTAGCTTCCAAGCTAATGACACTCACCGCTTGATTTACAGCAGGGGGTGGGGGTATTGGTGGAATAAGAGGTGGTAGTGGTTGTTGTTGTTGTACAAGTGGTTGAAGGATTTAGACCGGTGGAATTGGTCCTTGCTGCCTGGGTGGTGGTGGTCTTGCCCTTGGTGGAGAGATCTCATTCTGTCTCCCCTCTCTATTGAAATTTTGTCTCCTTAGATGTGGGCAGTAGAACATGCGATGGCCGTCTTCCCCACAATTGTAGTAGTGATACTCTTGGTTTTGCCTTCGTTGTCCTCTTCCTTGCTTTGGATTTCTGACAGGTGCATGCCCTTGCTACACTAGATGCATGGATAAACTCTCTAGTCGGGTAGTGATGCGACTCAGCAGGTCTTGCTGCTCTTCTGATGCACTCTTCCCTTGGGGTCATGTGTTTCCAGACTGGCTTAGCCTTTCCTTACCTTTGGCTCGAGCAACACCTTTAGGCCATTTTGGAGTAGGATCCTTGGGGAAGAGGGGTCTTACCGTTTTCTTTCCTCCTTTGATGTGGACGACCTCCTCGCGGTGAATGTCAATGTAGACTATTTCAGTCCCTCCGTTGCCTTCGTTGTTGGCACTCATTGACAATGTGCTTCGGTTTATGGCAGTGATGACACTTCATAGGCCTCCCACTCGATGTTCTCAATCTGTGGTTAGAACGAGCAACACGAGATGAGGAGCTTACCTCTTGAATACTGACGATATTACAACCCGGCAGTAGCACTTGAATGAAAGCGGCTAGTGCCTCTTTAGTCTCCTCCTCTTCCATTCTCCAGTTAGAGAACTCCTTCAGCCATTCGTCCATAATTGATGGGGTGCGTTGCTTTTAGCATTGTAAACTGAAGGTTTCTTGGAAAGCCCTCCTCCGTGGGGGCACCAAATGACGAGAGCAAAGTGATACTCACACCCCGATGGCCTCTACATGCCGGGAGCCAATGCATGCCTCGAGTCGGTCACGGTAAAGAGAACAGGGGGCACCACCTAGCTTGGAGCGGCTAGGACGCAATCAACGGTGATGTGAACACCGCGAATTCAAACACACACACACACACACACACACACACACAGAGCATTGACAAATGATGAAAACCCTTAGGGATGTGAAAGTGAATTAGTCCTTGCAGTATTTACAATGCCTTCCTTCCGGTGAGGTGACACACCGTGGTGATAGTGAGATAGGGAGAAGAGATGGTGAACCTACTTGGTGCGTTCTCTAGAGACGACTCGATGATGTGAAAGTCGCGACCAAGGAAGTGTATGTGTGTTTGCATCGACCATTGGAGTCGAGAGGTGGACGTAGCTCCCTTCACATGGTGCAATTCCCAAAACAAACCATTACACAAGTCCCCTCCCCGCGATGCCAATAGTGTTAATCCCTCTCACTAAAACTCTACCAAGTGCTGACCTCTCATGAACTGCCCCCCTCCTGATAGTGACCTCTCAGTTCCCTTTTATAGGTGTTGGCTGCTTGGATCAGGGTAATCCCGGTTTGATTGGGGTAAGCTAATCGGTGAGACAAAGCCAGGCGGTGGGCCCAGTTTGGTTGACCCTTGCTTTGTCTTGGGAGTTATTTAAAATGAAAACTTCTAGGTGGGCCTTTGTGACCATCACCTAGAGAGAGGGAATTTACAAATTGGGAATTATACAAGGCTTGGGTGAAAACTGAAAAAATGATGATGATAACCTACGGTTTACTGAAAACGGTGTTGTGGTCGTGTGATGCCGGTGAATTGGAGCTTGCCGGTACGCTGATGTAGTGCGTACGTCTTTTCGGGGTCAACCAGAGCATGCCTTCAGCGCCTTTGTTCTTTCTGTTGTCGGGGTCGCGTGATCCGGGTCGCCTCCTTTGTTGTTGTCGTCATAGTCGTAAAATTCCTCGTTTTATGTATTTTTGTGTGTGCGTTTGTGCGTGTGTGTGTATGAATGGGTGTACGCATATGTGTAATCATGTGTGTGAGTGTATATGTATATGTGTGTGCGCATGCGTGCGTGGGAACGGGGGTGGGTTTTATTTATATATATATATATATAGTTATATATATTTTTTGTTTTTTCCGGTGGTTCTGTGGGCGACGCAGAGGCGGGGAAGGGGGGAGATGGAGTGAGAGAGAGAGAGAGTGCGAGGTGGCGAGAGTGTGGTGCCTGCACGGGCTGAGGGGATAGAGAGGGAGCATGGACGCGGCCGCCTGCAAGATGGAGTGTGTGCGCGAGCGCGAGTGAGAGAGGGGATGGGTGTGGAGGTGAGGGGGGTGAGAGGATAGGGGGTGGGTGTGGATGCTTCAAGCGGCACCTGTACGGGCTTAGGGGATAGAGAGAGAGCATGGGCGCAGGCGGGTCGACAGAGGGTGCAAAAACGGGGGGTGAGAGAGCTTAGTCAACGAAAAAAAGGGGGCGTCTATTAGAGAGAGAGAGAGAGAGAGAGAGAGAGAGAGAGAGAGAGAGAGAGAGAGAGAGAGAGAGAGAGAGAGAGAGAGAGAGAGAGAGAGAGAGAGAGAGAGAGATGGGTCATAACGGTGGGTTCCCACCCTGGGATAAGGAGAGTGAGAGAGTGTGTGAGGTGGCGAGGGAGGGTGAGAGAGGATAGGGGGTGGGTGATGGTTAAGGGAATTGAGAGAGAGAGATAGAGAGAGAATGGATTCCCTCCATGGCTTGCGGGACCGCCCTACCAATAGAGAGAGAGCTAGTGGGAAGTGCGGATAGGGGGTGGGTGTTAGGGTGGTGGTCCGCCAAGTTTGGGGAAGAAACAGTGGGAGGGTATAAGGCCGAAGGGGCGTGGACGAGGTGAGATGGGGGGGGCATAATAAGGCAGCCCGTCGGGGCTGGAGTGTGGACGAGTAAGAGAGAGAGAGGGAGAATATTTGAAAGGGAGAGATGCAGAATATATAGTATCCGTGGCGGCCCGCCAGAGAGTGTGACAGGGCTATCAGTGTCTTATGCGCCTACCGGGCAGGGTGATGCAGCGGTGGAGTAGGAGAGAGAGGGATTATTTGGCAGAGCCGAGCAGTAGGAGAGAGAGGGGTTCGTCTTCTGGCAATAATGGAGGGGTGTGGCCATACTGGCGGCGCCCCGCTAGTGGTTAAGCTTAGAGGGGGGGGGGAGAGTGTGTTGAGCTTATATGTGAAGCTACTCAATATATGGCTTCTCTATATATGGCACCCAGGTCCCCTCTATATATACATCATCTCATGTGTGTATTCTACACACTTTGGGGTTCTACTTCTGTGTTCTCTCCTTCTCTCTCAACATGGTATCAGAGCAGTTGAGAGAGAAGGAGAGAACACAGAAGTAGAACCCCAAAGTGTGTAGAATACACACATGAGATGATGTATATATAGAGGGGACCTGGGTGCCATATATAGAGAAGCCATATATTGAGTAGCTTCACATATAAGCTCAACACCCCCGCTCAAATAAGGGTCCCTAACTGTGGATGAAAAAACCCTTGGGGGATCAAGGGAAAAACCCACAGCTCTGATACCATGTTGAGAGAGAAGGAGAGAACACAGAAGTAGAACCCCAAAGTGTGTAGAATACACACATGAGATGATGTATATATAGAGGGGACCTAGGTGCCATATATAGAGAAGCCATATATTGAGTAGGTTCACATATAAGCTCAACAGACTATTGGGCAGTCTCCCAAGGGGTCCAATGAGCATTCAGGAGCCCAATGGCTTGCCTGATTCCTATTGGCTAGGAGGCAAAGGGGTCCAATGAGAGTTTAGTTTAATTATTTAATTACCTAAAGCTCTCACAAAAGGGGAAAGGGGGACACATGTTAGAAGGCTATCACTTATGCTGCTTAACACCCATTGGCTTGACTTGGGGAGGTCCAATGAGGCAAAAGCCAGAACAATTTAGCAGGAAGGGCTCGCCCAAGAGAGAGGGGGGGCTGATTTTTGCTTGGTATTGACACACACACACACACTCACACTTGGCATGGGTGAAGAAAGAATACTCTATCTCCTCC